>NW_026045321.1:0-70591 GCF_943734845.2 Anopheles funestus
GAAAATTTTCCCCTACTCCCCCCTTAGCTTTTTTTGAGTTATTTTGCAAAAAAAAAAATAAATTGATTTTTTTTAATTCCAATTGATTGAAATACGTTTCTTTTCACTCAAATAATGCTTTAAATACAAAACGACCAAAAAAAAAATTCTTAAAATTTTGAAAATTTTCCCCTACTCCCCCCTTAGCTTTTTTTGAGTAATTTTGCAAAAAAAAAATAAATTGATTTTTTTTAATTCCAATTGATTGAAATACGTTTCTTTTCACTCAAATAATGCTTTAAATACAAAAAAGACCAAAAAAAAATTCTAAAAATTTTGAAAATTTTCCCCTACTCCCCCCTTAGCTTTTTTGAGTAATTTTGCAAAAAAAAATAAATTGATTTTTTTTATTGCCAATTGATTGAAATACGTTTCTTTTCACTCAAATAATGCTTTAAATACAAAAAAGACCAAAAAAAAATTCCAAAAATTTTGAAAATTTTCCCCCCCTCCCCCCTTAGCTTTTTTTGAGTAATTTTGCAAAAAAAAAATAAATTGATTTTTTTTAATTCCAATTGATTGAAATACGTTTCTTTTCACTCAAATAATGCTTTAAATACAAAAAAGACCAAAAAAAAAATTCTAAAAATTTTGAAAATTTTCCCCCCTCCCCCCTTAGCTTTTTTTGAGTAATTTTGCAAAAAAAAATAAATTGATTTTTTTTATTGCCAATTGATTGAAATACGTTTCTTTTCACTCAAATAATGCTTTAAATACAAAAAAGACCAAAAAAAAAATTCCAAAAATTTTGAAAATTTTCCCCCCCTCCCCCTTAGCTTTTTTTGAGTAATTTTGCAAAAAAAAATAAATTGATTTTTTTTAATTCCAATTGATTGAAATACGTTTCTTTTCACTCAAATAATGCTTTAAATACAAAAAAGACAAAAAAAAAAATCCAAAAATTTTGAAAATTTTCCCCCCCTCCCCCCTTAGCTTTTTTTGAGTAATTTTGCAAAAAAAAATAAATTGATTTTTTTTATTGCCAATTGATTGAAATACGTTTCTTTTCACTCAAATAATGCTTTAAATACAAAAAAGACCAAAAAAAAAATTCCAAAAATTTTGAAAATTTTCCCCCCCTCCCCCCTTAGCTTTTTTTGAGTAATTTTGCAAAAAAAAATAAATTGATTTTTTTTAATTCCAATTGATTGAAATACGTTTCTTTTCACTCAAATAATGCTTTAAATACAAAAAAGACCAAAAAAAAAATTCCAAAAATTTTGAAAATTTCCCCCCCCTCCCCCCTTAGCTTTTTTTGAGTAATTTTGCAAAAAAAAATAAATTGATTTTTTTTATTGCCAATTGATTGAAATACGTTTCTTTTCACTCAAATAATGCTTTAAATACAAAAAAGACAAAAAAAAATTCTTAAAATTTTGAAAATTTTCCCCTACTCCCTCCTTAGATTTTTTTGAGTAATTTTGCAAAAAAAAATAAATTGATTTTTTTTATTGCCAATTGATTGAAATACGTTTCTTTTCACTCAAATAATGCTTTAAATACAAAAAAGACAAAAAAAAAAATTCCAAAAATTTTGAAAATTTTCCCCCCCTCCCCCCTTAGCTTTTTTTGAGTAATTTTGCAAAAAAAATAAATTGATTTTTTTTAATTCCAATTGATTGAAATACGTTTCTTTTCACTCAAATAATGCTTTAAATACAAAAAAGACCAAAAAAAAAAAATCCAAAAATTTTGAAAATTTTCCCCCCCTCCCCCCTTAGCTTTTTTTGAGTAATTTTGCAAAAAAAAATAAATTGATTTTTTTTATTGCCAATTGATTGAAATACGTTTCTTTTCACTCAAATAATGCTATAAATACAAAAAAGACCAAAAAAAAAAAATTCCAAAAATTTTGAAAATTTTCCCCCCCTCCCCCCTTACCTTTTTTGAGTAATTTTGCAAAAAAAAATAAATTGATTTTTTTTAATTCCAATTGATTGAAATACGTTTCTTTTCACTCAAATAATGCTTTAAATACAAAAAAGACCAAAAAAAAAATTCTAAAAATTTTGAAAATTTTCCCCCCCTCCCCCCTTAGCTTTTTTTGAGTAATTTTGCAAAAAAAAATAAATTGATTTTTTTTATTGCCAATTGATTGAAATACGTTTCTTTTCACTCAAATAATGCTTTAAATACAAAAAAGACCAAAAAAAAAATTCCAAAAATTTTGAAAATTTTCCCCCCCTCCCCCCTTAGCTTTTTTTGAGTAATTTTGCAAAAAAAAATAAATTGATTTTTTTTATTGCCAATTGATTGAAATACGTTTCTTTTCACTCAAATAATGCTTTAAATACAAAAAAGACCAAAAAAAAAAATTCCAAAAATTTTGAAAATTTTCCCCCCCTCCCCCCTTAGCTTTTTTTGAGTAATTTTGCAAAAAAAAATAAATTGATTTTTTTTAATTCCAATTGATTGAAATACGTTTCTTTTCACTCAAATAATGCTTTAAATACAAAAAAGACCAAAAAAAAAATTCTAAAAATTTTGAAAATTTTCCCCCCCGCCCCCCTTAGCTTTTTTTGAGTAATTTTGCAAAAAAAAATAAATTGATTTTTTTAATGCCAATTGATTGAAATACGTTTCTTTTCACTCAAATAATGCTTTAAATACAAAAAAGACCAAAAAAAAATTCTAAAAATTTTGAAAATTTTCCCCCCCTCCCCCCTTAGCTTTTTTTGAGTAATTTTGCAAAAAAAAAATAAATTGATTTTTTTTATTGCCAATTGATTGAAATACGTTTCTTTTCAATCAAATAATGCTTTAAATACAAAAAAGACCAAAAAAAAAATTCCAAAAATTTTGAAAATTTTCCCCCCCTCCCCCCTTAGCTTTTTTTGAGTAATTTTGCAAAAAAAAATAAATTGATTTTTTTTATTGCCAATTGATTGAAATACGTTTCTTTTCACTCAAATAATGCTTTAAATACAAAAAAGACCAAAAAAAAAAATTCTAAAAATTTTGAAAATTTTCCCCCCCTCCCCCCTTAGCTTTTTTTGAGTAATTTTGCAAAAAAAAATAAATTGATTTTTTTAATTCCAATTGATTGAAATACGTTTCTTTTCACTCAAATAATGCTTTAAATACAAAAAAGACCAAAAAAAAAATTCTAAAAATTTTGAAAATTTTCCCCCCCTCCCCCCTTAGCTTTTTTTGAGTAATTTTGCAAAAAAAAATAAATTGATTTTTTTTATTGCCAATTGATTGAAATACGTTTCTTTTCACTCAAATAATGCTTTAAATACAAAAAAGACCAAAAAAAAAAAATTCCAAAAATTTTGAAAATTTTCCCCCCCTCCCCCCTTAGCTTTTTTTGAGTAATTTTGCAAAAAAAAATAAATTGATTTTTTTTAATTCCAATTGATTGAAATACGTTTCTTTTCACTCAAATAATGCTTTAAATACAAAAAAGACCAATAAAAAATTCTAAAAATTTTGAAAATTTTCCCCCCCTCCCCCCTTAGCTTTTTTTGAGTAATTTTGCAAAAAAAAAATAAATTGATTTTTTTTATTGCCAATTGATTGAAATACGTTTCTTTTCACTCAAATAATGCTTTAAATACAAAAAAGACCAAAAAAAAAAAATTCCAAAAATTTTGAAAATTTTCCCCCCCTCCCCCCTTAGCTTTTTTTGAGTAATTTTGCAAAAAAAAATAAATTGATTTTTTTTAATTCCAATTGATTGAAATACGTTTCTTTTCACTCAAATAATGCTTTAAATACAAAAAAGACCAAAAAAAAAAATTCTAAAAATTTTGAAAATTTTCCCCCCCTCCCCCCTTAGCTTTTTTTGAGTAATTTTGCAAAAAAAAATATATTGATTTTTTTTATTGCCAATTGATTGAAATACGTTTCTTTTCACTCAAATAATGCTTTAAATACAAAAAAGACCAAAAAAAAAATTCTAAAAATATTGAAAATTTTCCCCCCTCCCCCCTTAGCTTTTTTTGAGTAGTTTTGCAAAAAAAAATAAATTGATTTTTTTTAATTCCAATTGATTGAAATACGTTTCTTTTCACTCAAATAATGCTTTAAATACAAAAAAGACAAAAAAAAAATTCTAAAAATTTTGAAAATTTTCCCCCCCTCCCCCCTTAGCTTTTTTTGAGTAATTTTGCAAAAAAAAATAAATTGATTTTTTTTAATTCCAATTGATTGAAATACGTTTCTTTTCACTCAAATAATGCTTTAAATACAAAAAAGACCAAAAAAAAAATTCTAAAAATTTTGAAAATTTTCCCCCCCTCCCCCCTTAGCTTTTTTTGAGGAATTTTGCAAAAAAAAAATAAATTGATTTTTTTAATGCCAATTGATTGAAATACGTTTCTTTTCACTCAAATAATGCTTTAAATACAAAAAAGACCAAAAAAAAAATTCTTAAAATTTTGAAAATTTTCCCCTACTCCCCCCTTAGCTTTTTTGAGTTATTTTGCAAAAAAAAAAAATAAATTGATTTTTTTTAATTCCAATTGATTGAAATACGTTTCTTTTCACTCAAATAATGCTTTAAATACAAAAAAGACCAAAAAAAAAATTCTTAAAATTTTGAAAATTTTCCCCCCCTCCCCCCTTAGCTTTTTTTGAGTAATTTTGCAAAAAAAAATAAATTGATTTTTTTTAATTCCAATTGATTGAAATACGTTTCTTTTCACTCAAATAATGCTTTAAATACAAAAAAGACCAAAAAAAAAATTTTAAAAATTTTGAAAATTTTCCCCTACTCCCCCCCTAGCTTTTTTTGAGTAATTTTGCAAAAAAAAATAAATTGATCTTTTTTAATTCCAATTGATTGAAATACGTTTCTTTTCACTCAAATAATGCTTTAAATACAAAAAAGACCAAAAAAAAAAATTCCAAAAATTTTGAAAATTTTCCCCCCCTCCCCCCTTAGCGTTTTTTGAGTAATTTTGCAAAAAAAAAATAAATTGATTTTTTTTATTGCCAATTGATTGAAATACGTTTCTTTTCACTCAAATAATGCTTTAAATACAAAAAAGACCAAAAAAAAAATTCCAAAAATTTTGAAAATTTTCCCCCCCTCCCCCCTTAGCTTTTTTTGAGTAATTTTGCAAAAAAAAATAAATTGATTTTTTTTAATTCCAATTGATTGAAATACGTTTCTTTTCACTCAAATAATGCTTTAAATACAAAAAGACCAAAAAAAAAATTCTTAAAATTTTGAAAATTTTCCCCTACTCCCTCCTTAGATTTTTTTGAGTAATTTTGCAAAAAAAAAAATTTTTTTTAATTCCAATTGATTGAAATACGTTTCTTTTCACTCAAATAATGCTTTAAATACAAAAAAGACCAAAAAAAAAATTCCAAAAATTTTGAAAATTTTCCCCCCTCCCCCCTTAGCTTTTTTTGAGTAATTTTGCAAAAAAAAATTAATTGATTTTTTTAATGCCAATTGATTGAAATACGTTTCTTTTCACTCAAATAATGCTTTAAATACAAAAAAGACCAAAAAAAAATTCTAAAAATTTTGAAAATTTTCCCCCCCTCCCCCCTTAGCTTTTTTTGAGTAATTTTGCAAAAAAAAATAAATTGATTTTTTTTATTGCCAATTGATTGAAATACGTTTCTTTTCACTCAAATAATGCTTTAAATACAAAAAAGACCAAAAAAAAAATTCTAAAAATTTTGAAAATTTTCCCCCCCTCCCCCCTTAGCTTTTTTGAGTAATTTTGCAAAAAAAAATAAAGTGATTTTTTTTAATTCCAATTGCTTGAAATACGTTTCTTTTCACTCAAATAATGCTTTAAATACAAAAAAGACCAAAAAAAAAAAATTCCAAAAATTTTGAAAATTTTCCCCCCTCCCCCCTTAGCTTTTTTTGAGTAATTTTGCAAAAAAAAATAAATTGATTTTTTTTAATTCCAATTGATTGAAATACGTTTCTTTTCACTCAAATAATGCTTTAAATACAAAAAAGACCAAAAAAAAATTCCAAAAATTTTGAAAATTTTCCCCCCCTCCCCCCTTAGCTTTTTTTGAGTAATTTTACAAAAAAAAATAAATTAATTTTTTTTAATTCCAATTGATTGAAATACGTTTCTTTTCACTCAAATAATGCTTTAAATACAAAAAAGACCAAAAAAAAATTCTAAAAATTTTGAAAATTTTCCCCCCCTCCCCCCTTAGCTTTTTTTGAGTAATTTTGCAAAAAAAATAAATTGATTTTTTTTATTGCCAATTGATTGAAATACGTTTCTTTTCACTCAAATAATGCTTTAAATACAAAAAAGACCAAAAAAAAAAATCCAAAAATTTTGAAAATTTTCCCCCCCTCCCCCCTTAGCTTTTTTTGAGTAATTTTGCAAAAAAAAATAAATTGATTTTTTTTATTGCCAATTGATTGAAATACGTTTCTTTTCACTCAAATAATGCTTTAAATACAAAAAAGACCAAAAAAAAAAAAATTCCAAAAATTTTGAAAATTTTCCCCCCCTCCCCCCTTAGCTTTTTTTGAGTAATTTTGCAAAAAAAAATAAATTGATTTTTTTTAATTCCAATTGATTGAAATACGTTTCTTTTCACTCAAATAATGCTTTAAATACAAAAAGACCAAAAAAAAAAATTCTAAAAATTTTGAAAATTTTCCCCTACTCCCTCCTTAGATTTTTTTGAGTAATTTTGCAAAAAAAAAAAAATTTTTTTTAAATTCCAATTGATTGAAATACGTTTCTTTTCACTCAAATAATGCTTTAAATACAAAAAAGACCAAAAAAAAAAAATTCCAAAAATTTTGAAAATTTTCCCCCCCCGCCCCCCTTAGCTTTTTTTGAGTAATTTTGCAAAAAAAAATAAATTGATTTTTTTTAATTCCAATTGATTGAAATACGTTTCTTTTCACTCAAATAATGCTTTAAATACAAAAAAGACCAAAAAAAAAAATTCTAAAAATTTTGAAAATTTTCCCCCCCTCCCCCCTTAGCTTTTTTTGAGTAATTTTGCAAAAAAAAATAAATTGATTTTTTTTATTGCCAATTGATTGAAATACGTTTCTTTTCACTCAAATAATGCTTTAAATACAAAAAAGACCAAAAAAAAATTCTAAAAATTTTGAAAATTTTCCCCCCCTCCCCCCTTAGCTTTTTTTGAGTAATTTTGCAAAAATAAATAAATTGATTTTTTTTAATTCCAATTGATTGAAATACGTTTCTTTTCACTCAAATAATGCTTTAAATACAAAAAAGACCAAAAAAAAAATTCCAAAAATTTTGAAAATTTTCCCCCCCTCCCGCCTTAGATTTTTTTGAGTAATTTTGCAAAAAAAAATAAATTGATTTTTTTTATTGCCAATTGATTGAAATACGTTTCTTTTCACTCAAATAATGCTTTAAATACAAAAAAGACCAAAAAAAAAATTCCAAAAATTTTGAAAATTTTCCCCCCCTCCCCCCTTAGCTTTTTTTGAGTAATTTTGCAAAAAAAAATAAATTGATTTTTTTTAATTCCAATTGATTGAAATACGTTTCTTTTCACTCAAATAATGCTTTAAATACAAAAAAGACCAAAAAAAAAATTCTAAAAATTTTGAAAATTTTCCCCCCCTCCCCCCTTAGCTTTTTTTGAGTAATTTTGCAAAAAAAAATAAATAAATATTTTTTAATTCCAATTGATTGAAATACGTTTCTTTTCACTCAAATAATGCTTTAAATACAAAAAAGACCAAAAAAAAAATTCTTAAAATTTTGAAAATTTTCCCCTACTCCCTCCTTAGATTTTTTTGAGTAATTTTGCAAAAAAAAAATAAATTGATTTTTTTTATGGCCAATTGATTGAAATACGTTTCTTTTCACTCAAATAATGCTTTAAATACAAAAAAGACCAAAAAAAAAAAAAATTCCAAAAATTTTGAAAATTTTCCCCCCCTCCCCCCTTAGCTTTTTTTGAGTAATTTTGCAAAAAAAAATAAATAAATATTTTTTAATTCCAATTGATTGAAATACGTTTCTTTTCACTCAAATAATGCTTTAAATACAAAAAAGGCCAAAAAAAAAATCCCAAAAATTTTGAAAATTTTCCCCCCCTCCCCCCTTAGTTTTTTTTGAGTAATTTTGCAAAAAAAAATAAATTGATTTTTTTTATGGCCAATTGATTGAAATACGTTTCTTTTCACTCAAATAATGCTTTAAATACAAAAAAGACCAAAAAAAAATTCTAAAAATTTTGAAAATTTTCCCCCCCTCCCTCCTTAGCTTTTTTTGAGTAATTTTGCAAAAAAAAAAAAATAAATATTTTTTAATTCCAATTGATTGAAATACGTTTCTTTTCACTCAAATAATGCTTTAAATACAAAAAAGACCAAAAAAAAAATTCTTAAAATTTTGAAAATTTTCCCCTACTCCCTCCTTAGCTTTTTTTGAGTAATTTTGCAAAAAAAAATAAATAAATATTTTTTAATTCCAATTGATTGAAATACGTTTCTTTTCACTCAAATAATGCTTTAAATACAAAAAAGACCAAAAAAAAAATTCTAAAAATTTTGAAAATTTTCCCCCCCTCCCCCCTTAGCTTTTTTTGAGTAATTTTGCAAAAAAAAATAAATAAATATTTTTTAATTCCAATTGATTGAAATACGTTTCTTTTCACTCAAATAATGCTTTAAATACAAAAAAGACCAAAAAAAAATTCTTAAAATTTTGAAAATTTTCCCCTACTCCCTCCTTAGATTTTTTTGAGTAATTTTGCAAAAAAAAATAAATTGATTTTTTTTATTGCCAATTGATTGAAATACGTTTCTTTTCACTCAAATAATGCTTTAAATACAAAAAAGACCAAAAAAAAAATTCCAAAAATTTTGAAAATTTTCCCCCCCTCCCCCCTTAGCTTTTTTTGAGTAATTTTGCAAAAAAAAATAAATAAATATTTTTTAATTCCAATTGATTGAAATACGTTTCTTTTCACTCAAATAATGCTTTAAATACAAAAAAGACCAAAAAAAAAAATTCCAAAAATTTTGAAAATTTTCCCCCCCTCCCCCCTTAGCTTTTTTTGAGTAATTTTGCAAAAAAAAATAAATTGATTTTTTTTATGGCCAATTGATTGAAATACGTTTCTTTTCACTCAAATAATGCTTTAAATACAAAAAAGACCAAAAAAAAAAAATCCAAAAATTTTGAAAATTTTCCCCCCCTCCCCCCTTAGCTTTTTTTGAGTAATTTTGCAAAAAAAAATAAATTGATTTTTTTTAATTCCAATTGATTGAAATACGTTTCTTTTCACTCAAATAATGCTTTAAATACAAAAAAGACCAAAAAAAAATTCTAAAAATTTTGAAAATTTTCCCCCCCCTCCCCCCTTAGTTTTTTTTGAGTAATTTTGCAAAAAAAAATAAATAAATATTTTTTAATTCCAATTGATTGAAATACGTTTCTTTTCACTCAAATAATGCTTTAAATACAAAAAAGACCAAAAAAAAAATTCTTAAAATTTTGAAAATTTTCCCCTACTCCCTCCTTAGATTTTTTTGAGTAATTTTGCAAAAAAAAATAAATTGATTTTTTTTATGGCCAATTGATTGAAATACGTTTCTTTTCACTCAAATAATGCTTTAAATACAAAAAAGACCAAAAAAAAAAATTCCAAAAATTTTGAAAATTTTCCCCCCCTCCCCCCTTAGCTTTTTTTGAGTAATTTTGCAAAAAAAAAATAAATAAATATTTTTTAATTCCAATTGATTGAAATACGTTTCTTTTCACTCAAATAATGCTTTAAATACAAAAAAGACCAAAAAAAAAAAATTCCAAAAATTTTGAAAATTTTCCCCCCTCCCCCCTTAGCTTTTTTTGAGTAATTTTGCAAAAAAAAATAAATTGATTTTTTTTATGGCCAATTGATTGAAATACGTTTCTTTTCACTCAAATAATGCTTTAAATACAAAAAAGACCAAAAAAAATTCTAAAAATTTTGAAAATTTTCCCCCCCTCCCCCCTTAGCTTTTTTTGAGTAATTTTGCAAAAAAAAATAAATAAATATTTTTTAATTCCAATTGATTGAAATACGTTTCTTTTCACTCAAATAATGCTTTAAATACAAAAAAGACCAAAAAAAAAAATTCCAAAAATTTTGAAAATTTTCTACCCCTCCCCCCTTAGATTTTTTTGAGTAATTTTGCAAAAAAAAATAAATTGATTTTTTTTATGGCCAATTGATTGAAATACGTTTCTTTTCACTCAAATAATGCTTTAAATACAAAAAAGACCAAAAAAAAAAAATCCAAAAATTTTGAAAATTTTCCCCCCCTCCCCCCTTAGCTTTTTTTGAGTAATTTTGCAAAAAAAAATAAATAAATATTTTTTAATTCCAATTGATTGAAATACGTTTCTTTTCACTCAAATAATGCTTTAAATACAAAAAAGACCAAAAAAAAAAAAATTCCAAAAATTTTGAAAATTTTCCCCCCCTCCCCCCTTAGCTTTTTTTGAGTAATTTTGCAAAAAAAAATAAATTGATTTTTTTTTATGGCCAATTGATTGAAATACGTTTCTTTTCACTCAAATAATGCTTTAAATACAAAAAAGACCAAAAAAAAAATTCTTAAAATTTTGAAAATTTTCCCCCCCTCCCCCCTTAGCTTTTTTTGAGTAATTTTGCAAAAAAAAATAAATAAATATTTTTTAATTCCAATTGATTGAAATACGTTTCTTTTCACTCAAATAATGCTTTATATACAAAAAAGACCAAAAAAAAAATTCCAAAAATTTTGAAAATTTTCCCCCCTCCCCCCTTAGCTTTTTTTGAGTAATTTTGCAAAAAAAAATAAATTGATTTTTTTTATGGCCAATTGATTGAAATACGTTTCTTTTCACTCGCTTTAAATACAAAAAAGACCAAAAAAAAAAATTCCAAAAATTTTGAAAATTTTCCCCCCCTCCCCCCTTAGCTTTTTTTGAGTAATTTTGCAAAAAAAAATAAATTGATTCTTTTTAATTCCAATTGATTGAAATACGTTTCTTTTCACTCAAATAATGCTTTAAATACAAAAAAGACCAAAAAAAAAAATTCCAAAAATTTTGAAAATTTTCCCCCCCTCCCCCCTTAGCTTTTTTTGAGTAATTTTGCAAAAAAAAATAAATAAATATTTTTTAATTCCAATTGATTGAAATACGTTTCTTTTCACTCAAATAATGCTTTAAATACAAAAAAGACCAAAAAAAAAAATTCTTAAAATTTTTGAAAATTTTCCCCTACTCCCTCCTTAGATTTTTTTGAGTAATTTTGCAAAAAAAAATAAATTGATTTTTTTTATGGCCAATTGATTGAAATACGTTTCTTTTCACTCAAATAATGCTTTAAATACAAAAAAGACCAAAAAAAAAAATTCCAAAAATTTTGAAAATTTTCCCCCCCTCCCCCCTTAGCTTTTTTTGAGTAATTTTGCAAAAAAAAATAAATAAATATTTTTTAATTCCAATTGATTGAAATACGTTTCTTTTCACTCAAATAATGCTTTAAATACAAAAAAGACCAAAAAAAAAAAATTCCAAAAATTTTGAAAATTTTCCCCCCCTCCCCCCTTAGCTTTTTTTGAGTAATTTTGCAAAAAAAAATAAATTGATTTTTTTTATGGCCAATTGATTGAAATACGTTTCTTTTCACTCAAATAATGCTTTAAATACAAAAAAGACCAAAAAAAAAATTCTAAAAATTTTGAAAATTTTCCCCCCCTCCCCCCTTAGCTTTTTTTGAGTAATTTTGCAAAAAAAAATAAATTGTTTTTTTTTAATTCCAATTGATTGAAATACGTTTCTTTTCACTCAAATAATGCTTTTTTTTTTTTTTTTTTTTTTTTTGTTAACGGGGAGGGAACCTTCAAAAGGTACCCACCTCGAAGGGCGGCTTGCGGCTACAAACCAATCCCTCCGAGATGGGTTATGTGGGATTCATCGTGACGCTGGGCCCGAGAAGCGGACCCGGCAGCCGATGGGACCCTAACTAAACCACTCCTCGACCTGATCCGAACCCTGCCGATGCGCTTGATGTGCGTAGTACTCCATGCAGGAACGTTTGTGCGATGCACCCATCCTGTTGACGCGCTGCTGCTTTCCAATGCTGCTACTGCGTCATCCACTCAAATAATGCTTTAAATACAAAAAAGACCAAAAAAAAAATTCTTAAAATTTTGAAAATTTTCCCCTACTCCCTCCTTAGCTTTTTCTGAGTAATTTTGCAAAAAAAAATAAATAAATATTTTTTAATTCCAATTGATTGAAATACGTTTCTTTTCACTCAAATAATGCTTTAAATACAAAAAAGACCAAAAAAAAATTCTAAAAATTTTGAAAATTTTCCCCCCCTCCCCCCTTAGCTTTTTTTGAGTAATTTTGCAAAAAAAAAATAAATAAATATTTTTTAATTCCAATTGATTGAAATACGTTTCTTTTCACTCAAATAATGCTTTAAATACAAAAAAGACCAAAAAAAAATTCTTAAAATTTTGAAAATTTTCCCCTACTCCCTCCTTAGATTTTTTTGAGTAATTTTGCAAAAAAAAATAAATTGATTTTTTTTATGGCCAATTGATTGAAATACGTTTCTTTTCACTCAAATAATGCTTTAAATACAAAAAAGACCAAAAAAAAAAATTCCAAAAATTTTGAAAATTTTCCCCCCCTCCCCCCTTAGCTTTTTTTGAGTAATTTTGCAAAAAAAAAATAAATTGATTTTTTTTATGGCCAATTGATTGAAATACGTTTCTTTTCACTCAAATAATGCTTTAAATACAAAAAAAGACCAAAAAAAAAAAAATTCCAAAAATTTTGAAAATTTTCCCCCCCTCCCCCCTTAGCTTTTTTTGAGTAATTTTGCAAAAAAAATAAATTGATTTTTTTTAATTCCAATTGATTGAAATACGTTTCTTTTCACTCAAATAATGCTTTAAATACAAAAAAGACCAAAAAAAAAATTCCAAAAATTTTGAAAATTTTCCCCCCCTCCCCCCTTAGCTTTTTTTTAGTAATTTTGCAAAAAAAAATAAATTGATTTTTTTTAATTCCAATTGATTGAAATACGTTTCTTTTCACTCAAATAATGCTTTAAATACAAAAAAGACCAAAAAAAAATTCTTAAAAATTTGAAAATTTTCCCCTACTTCCTCCTTAGATTTTTTTGAGTAATTTTGCAAAAAAAATAAATTGATTTTTTTTATTGCCAATCGATTGAAATACGTTTCTTTTCACTCAAATAATGCTTTAAATACAAAAAAGACCAAAAAAAAAAATTCTAAAAATTTTGAAAATTTCCCCCCCCTCCCCCCTTAGCTTTTTTTGAGTAATTTTGCAAAAAAAAAAATAAATTGATTTTTTTTATTGCCAATTGATTGAAATACGTTTCTTTTCACTCAAATAATGCTTTAAATACAAAAAAGACCAAAAAAAAAAATTCCAAAAATTTTGAAAATTTTCCCCCCCCTCCCCCCTTAGCTTTTTTTGAGTAATTTTGCAAAAAAAAATAAATTGATTTTTTTTAATTCCAATTGATTGAAATACGTTTCTTTTCACTCAAATAATGCTTTAAATACAAAAAAGACCAAAAAAAAAAAATTGTTAAAATTTTGAAAATTTTCCCCTACTCCCTCCTTAGATTTTTTTGAGTAATTTTGCAAAAAAAAATAAATTGATTTTTTTTATTGCCAATTGATTGAAATACGTTTCTTTTCACTCAAATAATGCTTTAAATACAAAAAAGACCAAAAAAAAAAAATTCTAAAAATTTTGAAAATTTTCCCCCCCTCCCCCCTTAGCTTTTTTTGAGTAATTTTGCAAAAAAAAATAAATTGATTTTTTTTATTGCCAATTGATTGAAATACGTTTCTTTTCACTCAAATAATGCTTTAAATACAAAAAAGACCAAAAAAAAAAATTCTTAAAATTTTGAAAATTTTCCCCCCCCTCCCCCCTTAGCTTTTTTTGAGTAATTTTGCAAAAAAAAATAAATTGATTTTTTTTATTGCCAATTGATTGAAATACGTTTCTTTTCACTCAAATAATGCTTTAAACACAAAAAAGACCAAAAAAAAAAAATTCCAAAAATTTTGAAAATTTTCCCCCCCCTCCCCCCTTAGCTTTTTTTGAGTAATTTTGCAAAAAAAAAATAAATTGATTTTTTTTATTGCCAATTGATTGAAATACGTTTCTTTTCACTCAAATAATGCTTTAAATACAAAAAAGACCAAAAAAAAAAATTCCAAAAATTTTGAAAATTTTCTACCCCTCCCCCCTTAGATTTTTTTGAGTAATTTTGCAAAAAAAAATAAATTGATTTTTTTTATGGCCAATTGATTGAAATACGTTTCTTTTCACTCAAATAATGCTTTAAATACAAAAAAGACCAAAAAAAAAAAAATCCAAAAATTTTGAAAATTTTCCCCCCCTCCCCCCTTAGCTTTTTTTGAGTAATTTTGCAAAAAAAAATAAATAAATATTTTTTAATTCCAATTGATTGAAATACGTTTCTTTTCACTCAAATAATGCTTTAAATACAAAAAAGACCAAAAAAAAAATTCCAAAAATTTTGAAAATTTTCCCCCCCCTCCCCCCTTAGCTTTTTTTGAGTAATTTTGCAAAAAAAAATAAATTGATTTTTTTTTATGGCCAATTGATTGAAATACGTTTCTTTTCACTCAAATAATGCTTTAAATACAAAAAAGACCAAAAAAAAAATTCTTAAAATTTTGAAAATTTTCCCCCCCTCCCCCCTTAGCTTTTTTTGAGTAATTTTGCAAAAAAAAATAAATAAATATTTTTTAATTCCAATTGATTGAAATACGTTTCTTTTCACTCAAATAATGCTTTATATACAAAAAAGACCAAAAAAAAAATTCCAAAAATTTTGAAAATTTTCCCCCCCTCCCCCCTTAGCTTTTTTTGAGTAATTTTGCAAAAAAAAATAAATTGATTTTTTTTATGGCCAATTGATTGAAATACGTTTCTTTTCACTCGCTTTAAATACAAAAAAGACCAAAAAAAAAAATTCCAAAAATTTTGAAAATTTTCCCCCCCTCCCCCCTTAGCTTTTTTTGAGTAATTTTGCAAAAAAAAATAAATTGATTCTTTTTAATTCCAATTGATTGAAATACGTTTCTTTTCACTCAAATAATGCTTTAAATACAAAAAAGACCAAAAAAAAAATTCTAAAAATTTTGAAAATTTTCCCCCCCTCCCCCCTTAGCTTTTTTTTGAGTAATTTTGCAAAAAAAAATAAATAAATATTTTTTAATTCCAATTGATTGAAATACGTTTCTTTTCACTCAAATAATGCTTTAAATACAAAAAAGACCAAAAAAAAAATTCTTAAAATTTTTGAAAATTTTCCCCTACTCCCTCCTTAGATTTTTTTGAGTAATTTTGCAAAAAAAAATAAATTGATTTTTTTTATGGTTAATTGATTGAAATACGTTTCTTTTCACTCAAATAATGCTTTAAATACAAAAAAGACCAAAAAAAAAAATTCCAAAAATTTTGAAAATTTTCCCCCCCTCCCCCCTTAGCTTTTTTTGAGTAATTTTGCAAAAAAAAATAAATAAATATTTTTTAATTCCAATTGATTGAAATACGTTTCTTTTCACTCAAATAATGCTTTAAATACAAAAAAGACCAAAAAAAAAAAATTCCAAAAATTTTGAAAATTTTCCCCCCCTCCCCCCTTAGCTTTTTTTGAGTAATTTTGCAAAAAAAAATAAATTGATTTTTTTTATGGCCAATTGATTGAAATACGTTTCTTTTCACTCAAATAATGCTTTAAATACAAAAAAGACCAAAAAAAAAATTCTAAAAATTTTGAAAATTTTCCCCCCCCTCCCCCCTTAGCTTTTTTTGAGTAATTTTGCAAAAAAAAATAAATTGTTTTTTTTTAATTCCAATTGATTGAAATACGTTTCTTTTCACTCAAATAATGCTTTTTTTTTTTTTTTTTTTTTTTTTTGTTAACGGGGAGGGAACCTTCAAAAGGTACCCACCTCGAAGGGCGGCTTGCGGCTACAAACCAATCCCTCCGAGATGGGTTATGTGGGATTCATCGTGACGCTGGGCCCGAGAAGCGGACCCGGCAGCCGATGGGACCCTAACTAAACCACTCCTCGACCTGATCCGAACCCTGCCGATGCGCTTGATGTGCGTAGTACTCCATGCAGGAACGTTTGTGCGATGCACCCATCCTGTTGACGCGCTGCTGCTTTCCAATGCTGCTACTGCGTCATCCACTCAAATAATGCTTTAAATACAAAAAAGACCAAAAAAAAAATTCTTAAAATTTTGAAAATTTCCCCTACTCCCTCCTTAGCTTTTTTTGAGTAATTTTGCAAAAAAAAATAAATAAATATTTTTTAATTCCAATTGATTGAAATACGTTTCTTTTCACTCAAATAATGCTTTAAATACAAAAAAGACCAAAAAAAAATTCTAAAAATTTTGAAAATTTTCCCCCCCTCCCCCCTTAGCTTTTTTTGAGTAATTTTGCAAAAAAAAAATAAATAAATATTTTTTAATTCCAATTGATTGAAATACGTTTCTTTTCACTCAAATAATGCTTTAAATACAAAAAAGACCAAAAAAAAATTCTTAAAATTTTGAAAATTTTCCCCTACTCCCTCCTTAGATTTTTTTGAGTAATTTTGCAAAAAAAAATAAATTGATTTTTTTTATGGCCAATTGATTGAAATACGTTTCTTTTCACTCAAATAATGCTTTAAATACAAAAAAGACCAAAAAAAAAAATTCCAAAAATTTTGAAAATTTTCCCCCCCTCCCCCCTTAGCTTTTTTTGAGTAATTTTGCAAAAAAAAATAAATTGATTTTTTTTATGGCCAATTGATTGAAATACGTTTCTTTTCACTCAAATAATGCTTTAAATACAAAAAAGACCAAAAAAAAAAAAATTCCAAAAATTTTGAAAATTTTCCCCCCCCTCCCCCCTTAGCTTTTTTTGAGTAATTTTGCAAAAAAAATAAATTGATTTTTTTTAATTCCAATTGATTGAAATACGTTTCTTTTCACTCAAATAATGCTTTAAATACAAAAAAGACCAAAAAAAAAATTCCAAAAATTTTGAAAATTTTCCCCCCCTCCCCCCTTAGCTTTTTTTGAGTAATTTTGCAAAAAAAAATAAATTGATTTTTTTTAATTCCAATTGATTGAAATACGTTTCTTTTCACTCAAATAATGCTTTAAATACAAAAAAGACCAAAAAAAAATTCTTAAAAATTTGAAAATTTTCCCCTACTCCCTCCTTAGATTTTTTTGAGTAATTTTGCAAAAAAAATAAATTGATTTTTTTTATTGCCAATCGATTGAAATACGTTTCTTTTCACTCAAATAATGCTTTAAATACAAAAAAGACCAAAAAAAAAAATTCTAAAAATTTTGAAAATTTCCCCCCCCTCCCCCCTTAGCTTTTTTTGAGTAATTTTGCAAAAAAAAAATAAATTGATTTTTTTTATTGCCAATTGATTGAAATACGTTTCTTTTCACTCAAATAATGCTTTAAATACAAAAAAGACCAAAAAAAAATTCTTAAAATTTTGAAAATTTTCCCCTACTCCCTCCTTAGATTTTTTTGAGTAATTTTGCAAAAAAAATAAATTGATTTTTTTTATGGCCAATTGATTGAAATACGTTTCTTTTCACTCAAATAATGCTTTAAATACAAAAAAGACCAAAAAAAAAATTCCAAAAATTTTGAAAATTTTCCCCCCCTCCCCCCTTAGCTTTTTTTGAGTAATTTTGCAAAAAAATATAAATTGATTTTTTTTAATTCCAATTGATTGAAATACGTTTCTTTTCACTCAAATAATGCTTTAAATACAAAAAAGACCAAAAAAAAAAATTGTTAAAATTTTGAAAATTTTCCCCTACTCCCTCCTTAGATTTTTTTGAGTAATTTTGCAAAAAAAAATAAATTGATTTTTTTTATTGCCAATTGATTGAAATACGTTTCTTTTCACTCAAATAATGCTTTAAATACAAAAAAGACCAAAAAAAAAAATTCTAAAAATTTTGAAAATTTTCCCCCCCTCCCCCCTTAGCTTTTTTTGAGTAATTTTGCAAAAAAAAATAAATTGATTTTTTTTATTGCCAATTGATTGAAATACGTTTCTTTTCACTCAAATAATGCTTTAAATACAAAAAAGACCAAAAAAAAAATTCTTAAAATTTTGAAAATTTTCCCCCCCCTCCCCCCTTAGCTTTTTTTGAGTAATTTTGCAAAAAAAAATAAATTGATTTTTTTTATTGCCAATTGATTGAAATACGTTTCTTTTCACTCAAATAATGCTTTAAACACAAAAAAGACCAAAAAAAAAAATTCCAAAAATTTTGAAAATTTTCCCCCCCTCCCCCCTTAGCTTTTTTTGAGTAATTTTGCAAAAAAAAATAAATTGATTTTTTTTATTGCCAATTGATTGAAATACGTTTCTTTTCACTCAAATAATGCTTTAAATACAAAATTTTCCCCCCCTCCCCCCTTAGCTTTTTTTGAGTAATTTTGCAAAAAAAAATAAATTGATTTTTTTTAATTCCAATTGATTGAAATACGTTTCTTTTCACTCAAATAATGCTTTAAATACAAAAAAGACCAAAAAAAAAATTCTAAAAATTTTGAAAATTTTCCCCCCCCTCCCCCCTTAGCTTTTTTTGAGTAATTTTGCAAAAAAAAATAAATTGATTTTTTTAATGCCAATTGATTGAAATACGTTTCTTTTCACTCAAATAATGCTTTAAATACAAAAAAGACCAAAAAAAAATTCTTAAAATTTTGAAAATTTTCCCCTACTCCCTCCTTAGATTTTTTTGAGTAATTTTGCAAAAAAAAATAAATTGATTTTTTTTATTGCCAATTGATTCAAATACGTTTCTTTTCACTCAAATAATGCTTTAAATACAAAAAAGACCAAAAAAAAAAATTCCAAAAATTTTGAAAATTTTCTCCCCCTCCCCCCTTAGCTTTTTTTGAGTAATTTTGCAAAAAAAATAAATTGATTTTTTTTAATTCCAATTGATTGAAATACGTTTCTTTTCACTCAAATAATGCTTTAAATACAAAAAAGACCAAAAAAAAAAATTCTAAAAATTTTGAAAATTGTCCCCCCCTCCCCCCTTAGCTTTTTTTGAGTAATTTTGCAAAAAAAAATAAATTGATTTTTTTTATTGCCAATTGATTGAAATACGTTTCTTTTCACTCAAATAATGCTTTAAATACAAAAACGACCAAAAAAAAAATTCCAAAAATTTTGAAAATTTTCCCCCCCTCCCCCCTTAGCTTTTTTTGAGTAATTTTGCAAAAAAAAAATAAATTGATTTTTTTTAATTCCAATTGATTGAAATACGTTTCTTTTCACTCAAATAATGCTTTAAATACAAAAAGGACCAAAAAAAAAATTCTACAAATTTTGAAAATTTTCCCCCCCTCCCCCCTTAGCTTTTTTTGAGTAATTTTGCAAAAAAAATAAATTGATTTTTTTTATTGCCAATTGATTGAAATACGTTTCTTTTCACTCAAATAATGCTTTAAATACAAAAAAGACCAAAAAAAAAAAAATTCCAAAAATTTTGAAAATTTTCCCCTACGCCCCCCTTAGCTTTTTTTGAGTAATTTTGCAAAAAAAAAATAAATTGATTTTTTTTAATTCCAATTGATTGAAATACGTTTCTTTTCACTCAAATAATGCTTTAAATACAAAAAAGACCAAAAAAAAAATTCTTAAAATTTTGAAAATTTTCCCCTACTCCCTCCTTAGATTTTTTTGAGTAATTTTGCAAAAAAAAATAAATTTTTTTTTAATTCCAATTGATTGAAATACGTTTCTTTTCACTCAAATAATGCTTTAAATACAAAAAGACCAAAAAAAAAATTCTAAAAATTTTGAAAATTTTCCCCTACTCCCCCCTTAGCTTTTTTTGAGTAATTTTGCAAAAAAAATAAATTGATTTTTTTTAATTCCAATTGATTGAAATACGTTTCTTTTCACTCAAATAATGCTTTAAATACAAAAAAGACCAAAAAAAAAAAATTCCAAAAATTTTGAAAATTTTCCCCCCCTCCCCCCTTAGCTTTTTTTGAGTAATTTTGCAAAAAAAATAAATTGATTTTTTTTAATTCCCATTGATTGAAATACGTTTCTTTTCACTCAAATAATGCTTTAAATACAAAAAAGACCAAAAAAAAAATTCTAAAAATTTTGAAAATTTTCCCCCCTCCCCCCTTAGCTTTTTTTGAGTAATTTTGCAAAAAAAAAATAAATTGATTTTTTTTAATTCCAATTGATTGAAATACGTTTCTTTTCACTCAAATAATGCTTTAAATACAAAAAAGACCAAAAAAAAAAAATTCTAAAAATTTTGAAAATTTCCCCCCCCTCCCCCCTTAGCTTTTTTTGAGTAATTTTGCAAAAAAAAAATAAATTGATTTTTTTTATTGCCAATTGATTGAAATACGTTTCTTTTCACTCAAATAATGCTTTAAATACAAAAAAGACCAAAAAAAAATTCTTAAAATTTTGAAAATTTTCCCCTACTCCCTCCTTAGATTTTTTTGAGTAATTTTGCAAAAAAAATAAATTGATTTTTTTTATGGCCAATTGATTGAAATACGTTTCTTTTCACTCAAATAATGCTTTAAATACAAAAAAGACCAAAAAAAAAATTCCAAAAATTTTGAAAATTTTCCCCCCCTCCCCCCTTAGCTTTTTTTGAGTAATTTTGCAAAAAAATATAAATTGATTTTTTTTAATTCCAATTGATTGAAATACGTTTCTTTTCACTCAAATAATGCTTTAAATACAAAAAAGACCAAAAAAAAAAATTGTTAAAATTTTGAAAATTTTCCCCTACTCCCTCCTTAGATTTTTTTGAGTAATTTTGCAAAAAAAAATAAATTGATTTTTTTTATTGCCAATTGATTGAAATACGTTTCTTTTCACTCAAATAATGCTTTAAATACAAAAAAGACCAAAAAAAAAAATTCTAAAAATTTTGAAAATTTTCCCCCCCTCCCCCCTTAGCTTTTTTTGAGTAATTTTGCAAAAAAAAATAAATTGATTTTTTTTATTGCC
Organism: Anopheles funestus; assembly: GCF_943734845.2. Lineage (NCBI taxonomy): Eukaryota > Metazoa > Arthropoda > Insecta > Diptera > Culicidae > Anopheles > Anopheles funestus. The sequence goes on from NW_026045321.1 coordinate 21,089, forward strand.
AATTGATTGAAATACGTTTCTTTTCACTCAAATAATGCTTTAAATACAAAAAAGACCAAAAAAAAAATTCTTAAAATTTTGAAAATTTTCCCCCCCTCCCCCCTTAGCTTTTTTTGAGTAATTTTGCAAAAAAAAATAAATTGATTTTTTTTATTGCCAATTGATTGAAATACGTTTCTTTTCACTCAAATAATGCTTTAAACACAAAAAAGACCAAAAAAAAAAATTCCAAAAATTTTGAAAATTTTCCCCCCCCTCCCCCCTTAGCTTTTTTTGAGTAATTTTGCAAAAAAAAAATAAATTGATTTTTTTTATTGCCAATTGATTGAAATACGTTTCTTTTCACTCAAATAATGCTTTAAATACAAAATTTTCCCCCCCTCCCCCCTTAGCTTTTTTTGAGTAATTTTGCAAAAAAAAATAAATTGATTTTTTTTAATTCCAATTGATTGAAATACGTTTCTTTTCACTCAAATAATGCTTTAAATACAAAAAAGACCAAAAAAAAAATTCTAAAAATTTTGAAAATTTTCCCCCCCTCCCCCCTTAGCTTTTTTTGAGTAATTTTGCAAAAAAAAATAAATTGATTTTTTTAATGCCAATTGATTGAAATACGTTTCTTTTCACTCAAATAATGCTTTAAATACAAAAAAGACCAAAAAAAAATTCTTAAAATTTTGAAAATTTTCCCCTACTCCCTCCTTAGATTTTTTTGAGTAATTTTGCAAAAAAAAATAAATTGATTTTTTTTATTGCCAATTGATTCAAATACGTTTCTTTTCACTCAAATAATGCTTTAAATACAAAAAAGACCAAAAAAAAAAATTCCAAAAATTTTGAAAATTTTCTCCCCCTCCCCCCTTAGCTTTTTTTGAGTAATTTTGCAAAAAAAATAAATTGATTTTTTTTAATTCCAATTTATTGAAATACGTTTCTTTTCACTCAAATAATGCTTTAAATACAAAAAAGACCAAAAAAAAAAATTCTAAAAATTTTGAAAATTGTCCCCCCCCTCCCCCCTTAGCTTTTTTTGAGTAATTTTGCAAAAAAAAATAAATTGATTTTTTTTATTGCCAATTGATTGAAATACGTTTCTTTTCACTCAAATAATGCTTTAAATACAAAAACGACCAAAAAAAAAATTCCAAAAATTTTGAAAATTTTCCCCCCCCCCCCCCCTTAGCTTTTTTTGAGTAATTTTGCAAAAAAAAAATAAATTGATTTTTTTTAATTCCAATTGATTGAAATACGTTTCTTTTCACTCAAATAATGCTTTAAATACAAAAAGGACCAAAAAAAAAATTCTACAAATTTTGAAAATTTTCCCCCCCTCCCCCCTTAGCTTTTTTTGAGTAATTTTGCAAAAAAAATAAATTGATTTTTTTTATTGCCAATTGATTGAAATACGTTTCTTTTCACTCAAATAATGCTTTAAATACAAAAAAGACCAAAAAAAAAAAATTCCAAAAATTTTGAAAATTTTCCCCTACGCCCCCCCTTAGCTTTTTTTGAGTAATTTTGCAAAAAAAAAAATAAATTGATTTTTTTTAATTCCAATTGATTGAAATACGTTTCTTTTCACTCAAATAATGCTTTAAATACAAAAAAGACCAAAAAAAAAATTCTTAAAATTTTGAAAATTTTCCCCTACTCCCTCCTTAGCTTTTTTTGAGTAATTTTGCAAAAAAAAAAATTTTTTTTTAATTCCAATTGATTGAAATACGTTTCTTTTCACTCAAATAATGCTTTAAATACAAAAAGACCAAAAAAAAAAATTCTAAAAATTTTGAAAATTTTCCCCTACTCCCCCCTTAGCTTTTTTTGAGTAATTTTGCAAAAAAAATAAATTGATTTTTTTTAATTCCAATTGATTGAAATACGTTTCTTTTCACTCAAATAATGCTTTAAATACAAAAAAGACCAAAAAAAAAAATTCCAAAAATTTTGAAAATTTTCCCCCCCCTCCCCCCTGAGCTTTTTTTGAGTAATTTTGCAAAAAAAAATAAATTGATTTTTTTTAATTCCCATTGATTGAAATACGTTTCTTTTCACTCAAATAATGCTTTAAATACAAAAAAGACCAAAAAAAAAAATTCTAAAAATTTTGAAAATTTTCCCCCCCTCCCCCCTTAGCTTTTTTTGAGTAATTTTGCAAAAAAAAATAAATTGATTTTTTTTAATTCCAATTTATTGAAATACGTTTTTTTTTCACTCAAATAATGCTTTAAATACAAAAAACACCAAAAAAAAATTCCAAAAATTTTCAAAATTTTCCCCTACTCCCCCCTTAGCTTTTTTGAGTAATTTTGCAAAAAAAAAATAAATTGATTTTTTTTATGGCCAATTGATTGAAATACGTTTCTTTTCACTCGCTTTAAATACAAAAAAGACCAAAAAAAAAAATTCCAAAAATTTTGAAAATTTTCCCCCCCTCCCCCCTTAGCTTTTTTTGAGTAATTTTGCAAAAAAAAAATAAATTGATTCTTTTTAATTCCAATTGATTGAAATACGTTTCTTTTCACTCAAATAATGCTTTAAATACAAAAAAGACCAAAAAAAAATTCTAAAAATTTTGAAAATTTTCCCCCCCTCCCCCCTTAGCTTTTTTTGAGTAATTTTGCAAAAAAAAATAAATAAATATTTTTTAATTCCAATTGATTGAAATACGTTTCTTTTCACTCAAATAATGCTTTAAATACAAAAAAGACAAAAAAAAAAAATTCTTAAAATTTTTGAAAATTTTCCCCTACTCCCTCCTTAGATTTTTTTGAGTAATTTTGCAAAAAAAAATAAATTGATTTTTTTTATGGCCAATTGATTGAAATACGTTTCTTTTCACTCAAATAATGCTTTAAATACAAAAAAGACCAAAAAAAAAAATTCCAAAAATTTTGAAAATTTTCCCCCCCTCCCCCCTTAGCTTTTTTTGAGTAATTTTGCAAAAAAAAATAAATAAATATTTTTTAATTCCAATTGATTGAAATACGTTTCTTTTCACTCAAATAATGCTTTAAATACAAAAAAAAAAATTCCAAAAATTTTGAAAATTTTCCCCCCCTCCCCCCTTAGCTTTTTTTGAGTAATTTTGCAAAAAAAAATAAATTGATTTTTTTTATGGCCAATTGATTGAAATACGTTTCTTTTCACTCAAATAATGCTTTAAATACAAAAAAGACCAAAAAAAAAATTCTAAAAATTTTGAAAATTTTCCCCCCCTCCCCCCCTTAGCTTTTTTTGAGTAATTTTGCAAAAAAAAATAAATTGATTTTTTTTAATTCCAATTGATTGAAATACGTTTCTTTTCACTCAAATAATGCTTTTTTTTTTTTTTTTTTTTTGTTAACGGGGAGGGAACCTTCAAAAGGTACCCACCTCGAAGGGCGGCTTGCGGCTACAAACCAATCCCTCCCAGATGGGTTATGTGGGATTCATCGTGACGCTGGGCCCGAGAAGCGGACCCGGCAGCCGATGGGACCCCTAACTAAACCACTCCTCGACCTGATCCGAACCCTGCCGATGCGCTTGATGTGCGTAGTACTCCATGCAGGAACGTTTGTGCGATGCACCCATCCTGTTGACGCGCTGCTGCTTTCCAATGCTGCTACTGCGTCATCCACTCAAATAATGCTTTAAATACAAAAAAGACCAAAAAAAAAAATTCTTAAAATTTTGAAAATTTTCCCCCTACTCCTCCTTAGCTTTTTTTGAGTAATTTTGCAAAAAAAAATAAATAAATATTTTTTAATTCCAATTGATTGAAATACGTTTCTTTTCACTCAAATAATGCTTTAAATACAAAAAAGACCAAAAAAAAAATTCTAAAAATTTTGAAAATTTCCCCCCCCCTCCCCCCCTTAGCTTTTTTGAGTAATTTTGCAAAAAAAAAATAAATAAATATTTTTTAATTCCAATTGATTGAAATACGTTTCTTTTCACTCAAATAATGCTTTAAATACAAAAAAGACCAAAAAAAAATTCTTAAAATTTTGAAATTTTTCCCCTACTCCCTCCTTAGATTTTTTTGAGTAATTTTGCAAAAAAAAATAAATTGATTTTTTTTATGGCCAATTGATTGAAATACGTTTCTTTTCACTCAAATAATGCTTTAAATACAAAAAAGACCAAAAAAAAAAAAATCCAAAAATTTTGAAAATTTTCCCCCCCCTCCCCCCTTAGCTTTTTTTGAGTAATTTTGCAAAAAAAAATAAATAAATATTTTTTAATTCCAATTGATTGAAATACGTTTCTTTTCACTCAAATAATGCTTTAAATACAAAAAAGACCAAAAAAAAAAATTCCAAAAATTTTGAAAATTTTCCCCCCCTCCCCCCTTAGCTTTTTTTGAGTAATTTTGCAAAAAAAAATAAATTGATTTTTTTTATGGCCAATTGATTGAAATACGTTTCTTTTCACTCAAATAATGCTTTAAATACAAAAAAGACCAAAAAAAAAAAAATTCCAAAAATTTTGAAAATTTTGCCCCCCCTCCCCCCTTAGCTTTTTTTGAGTAATTTTGCAAAAAAAATAAATTGATTTTTTTTAATTCCAATTGATTGAAATACGTTTCTTTTCACTCAAATAATGCTTTAAAATACAAAAAAGACCAAAAAAAAAAATTCCAAAAATTTTGAAAATTTTCCCCCCCTCCCCCCTTAGCTTTTTTTGAGTAATTTTGCAAAAAAAATAAATTGATTTTTTTTAATTCCAATTGATTGAAATACGTTTCTTTTCACTCAAATAATGCTTTAAATACAAAAAAGACCAAAAAAAAAATTCTTAAAAATTTGAAAATTTTCCCCCCCTCCCTCCTTAGATTTTTTTGAGTAATTTTGCAAAAAAAATAAATTGATTTTTTTTATTGCCAATCGATTGAAATACGTTTCTTTTCACTCAAATAATGCTTTAAATACAAAAAAGACCAAAAAAAAAAAAATTCTAAAAATTTTGAAAATTTTCCCCCCCCTCCCCCCTTAGCTTTTTTTGAGTAATTTTGCAAAAAAAAAATAAATTGATTTTTTTTATTGCCAATTGATTGAAATACGTTTCTTTTCACTCAAATAATGCTTTAAATACAAAAAAGACCAAAAAAAAATTCTTAAAATTTTGAAAATTTTCCCCTACTCCCTCCTTAGATTTTTTTGAGTAATTTTGCAAAAAAAATAAATTGATTTTTTTTATTGCCAATTGATTGAAATACGTTTCTTTTCACTCAAATAATGCTTTAAATACAAAAAAGACCAAAAAAAAAAATTCCAAAAATTTTGAAAATTTTCCCCCCCTCCCCCCTTAGCTTTTTTTGAGTAATTTTGCAAAAAAAATAAATTGATTTTTTTTATGGCCAATTGATTGAAATACGTTTCTTTTCACTCAAATAATGCTTTAAATACAAAAAAGACCAAAAAAAAAATTGTTAAAATTTTGAAAATTTTCCCCTACTCCCTCCTTAGATTTTTTTGAGTAATTTTGCAAAAAAAAAATAAATTGATTTTTTTTATTGCCAATTGATTGAAATACGTTTCTTTTCACTCAAATAATGCTTTAAATACAAAAAAGACCAAAAAAAAAAATTCCAAAAATTTTGAAAATTTTCCCCCCCTCCCCCCTTAGCTTTTTTTGAGTAATTTTGCAAAAAAAAATAAATTGATTTTTTTTATTGCCAATTGATTGAAATACGTTTCTTTTCACTCAAATAATGCTTTAAATACAAAAAAGACCAAAAAAAAAATTCTTACAATTTTGAAAATTTTCCCCCCCTCCCCCCTTAGCTTTTTTTGAGTAATTTTGCAAAAAAAAATAAATTGATTTTTTTTATTGCCAATTGATTGAAATACGTTTCTTTTCACTCAAATAATGCTTTAAATACAAAAAAGACCAAAAAAAAAAAATCCAAAAATTTTGAAAATTTTCCCCCCCTCCCCCCTTAGCTTTTTTTGAGTAATTTTGCAAAAAAAAATAAATTGATTTTTTTTATTGCCAATTGATTGAAATACGTTTCTTTTCACTCAAATAATGCTTTAAATACAAAAAAGACCAAAAAAAAAATTCCAAAAATTTTGAAAATTTTCCCCCCCTCCCCCCTTAGCTTTTTTTGAGTAATTTTGCAAAAAAAAATAAATTGATTTTTTTTAATTCCAATTGATTGAAATACGTTTCTTTTCACTCAAATAATGCTTTAAATACAAAAAAGACCAAAAAAAAAATTCTAAAAATTTTGAAAATTTTCCCCCCTTCCCCCCTTAGCTTTTTTTGAGTAATTTTGCAAAAAAAAATAAATTGATTTTTTTAATGCCAATTGATTGAAATACGTTTCTTTTCACTCAAATAATGCTTTAAATACAAAAAAGACCAAAAAAAAAAATTCTTAAAATTTTGAAAATTTTCCCCTACTCCCTCCTTAGATTTTTTTGAGTAATTTTGCAAAAAAAAATAAATTGATTTTTTTTTATTGCCAATTGATTGAAATACGTTTCTTTTCACTCAAATAATGCTTTAAATACAAAAAAGACCAAAAAAAAAAATTCCAAAAATTTTGAAAATTTTCCCCCCCTCCCCCCTTAGCTTTTTTTGAGTAATTTTGCAAAAAAAATAAATTGATTTTTTTTTAATTCCAATTGATTGAAATACGTTTCTTTTCACTCAAATAATGCTTTAAATACAAAAAAGACCAAAAAAAAAATTCTAAAAATTTTGAAAATTTTCCCCCCCTCCCCCCTTAGCTTTTTTTGAGTAATTTTGCAAAAAAAAATAAATTGATTTTTTTTATTGCCAATTGATTGAAATACGTTTCTTTTCACTCAAATAATGCTTTAAATACAAAAAAGACCAAAAAAAAAATTCCAAAAATTTTGAAAATTTTCCCCCCCTCCCCCCTTAGCTTTTTTTGAGTAATTTTGCAAAAAAAAATAAATTGATTTTTTTTATTGCCAATTGATTGAAATACGTTTCTTTTCACTCAAATAATGCTTTAAATACAAAAAAGACCAAAAAAAAAAAATTCTAAAAATTTTGAAAATTTTCCCCCCCTCCCCCCTTAGCTTTTTTTGAGTAATTTTGCAAAAAAAAAATAAATTGATTTTTTTTAATTCCAATTGATTGAAATACGTTTCTTTTCACTCAAATAATGCTTTAAATACAAAAAAGACCAAAAAAAAAATTCTAAAAATTTTGAAAAGTTTCCCCCCCTCCCCCCTTAGCTTTTTTTGAGTAATTTTGCAAAAAAAATAAATTGATTTTTTTTATTGCCAATTGATTGAAATACGTTTCTTTTCACTCAAATAATGCTTTAAATACAAAAAAGACAAAAAAAAAAATTCCAAAAATTTTGAAAATTTTCCCCTACTCCCCCCTTAGCTTTTTTTGAGTAATTTTGCAAAAAAAAATAAATTGATTTTTTTTAATTCCAATTGATTGAAATACGTTTCTTTTCACTCAAATAATGCTTTAAATACAAAAAAGACCAAAAAAAAAAAATTCTTAAAATTTTGAAAATTTTCCCCTATTCCCTCCTTAGATTTTTTTGAGTAATTTTGCAAAAAAAAATAAATTTTTTTTAATTCCAATTGATTGAAATACGTTTCTTTTCACTCAAATAATGCTTTAAATACAAAAAGACCAAAAAAAAAAATTCTAAAAATTTTGAAAATTTTCCCCTACTCCCCCCTTAGCTTTTTTTGAGTAATTTTGCAAAAAAAAATAAATTGATTTTTTTATTGCCAATTGATTGAAATATGTTTCTTTTCACTCAAATAATGCTTTAAATACAAAAAAGACCAAAAAAAAAAATTCCAAAAATTTTGAAAATTTTCCCCCCCTCCCCCCTTAGCTTTTTTTGAGTAATTTTGCAAAAAAAAATAAATTGATTTTTTTTATTGCCAATTGATTGAAATACGTTTCTTTTCACTCAAATAATGCTTTAAATACAAAAAAGACCAAAAAAAAAAAAATTCCAAAAATTTTAAAAATTTTCCCCCCCTCCCCCCTTAGCTTTTTTTGAGTAATTTTGCAAAAAAAAAATAAATTGATTTTTTTTATTGCCAATTGATTGAAATACGTTTCTTTTCACTCAAATAATGCTTTAAATACAAAAAAGACCAAAAAAAAAAATTCTTAAAATTTTGAAAATTTTCCCCCCCTCCCCCCTTAGCTTTTTTTGAGTAATTTTGCAAAAAAAAATAAATTGATTTTTTTTATTGCCAATTGATTGAAATATGTTTCTTTTCACTCAAATAATGCTTTAAATACAAAAAAAGACCAAAAAAAAAAATTCCAAAAATTTTGAAAATTTTCCCCCCCCTCCCCCCTTAGCTTTTTTTGAGTAATTTTGCAAAAAAAAATAAATTGATTTTTTTTTATTGCCAATTGATTGAAATACGTTTCTTTTCACTCAAATAATGCTTTAAATACAAAAAAGACCAAAAAAAAATTCTTAAAATTTTGAAAATTTTCCCCCCCCTCCCCCCTTAGCTTTTTTTGAGTAATTTTGCAAAAAAAAATAAATTGATTTTTTTTATTGCCAATTGATTGAAATACGTTTCTTTTCACTCAAATAATGCTTTAAATACAAAAAAGACCAAAAAAAAAAAATTCCAAAAATTTTTAAAATTTTCCCCCCCTCCCCCCTTAGCTTTTTTTGAGTAATTTTGCAAAAAAAAATAAATTGATTTTTTTTAATTCCAATTGATTGAAATACGTTTCTTTTCACTCAAATAATGCTTTAAATACAAAAAAGACCAAAAAAAAATTCTAAAAATTTTGAAAATTTTCCCCCCCTCCCCCCTTAGCTTTTTTTGAGTAATTTTGCAAAAAAAAATAAATAAATATTTTTTAATTCCAATTGATTGAAATACGTTTCTTTTCACTCAAATAATGCTTTAAATACAAAAAAGACCAAAAAAAAAAATCCAAAAATTTTGAAAATTTTCCCCCCCTCCCCCCTTAGCTTTTTTTGAGTAATTTTGCAAAAAAAAATAAATTGATTTTTTTTATTGCCAATTGATTGAAATACGTTTCTTTTCACTCAAATAATGCTTTAAATACAAAAAAGACCAAAAAAAAAAATTCCAAAAATTTTGAAAATTTTCCCCCCCTCCCCCCTTAGCTTTTTTTGAGTAATTTTGCAAAAAAAAATAAATTGATTTTTTTTATTGCCAATTGATTGAAATACGTTTCTTTTCACTCAAATAATGCTTTAAATACAAAAAAGACCAAAAAAAAAATTCTAAAAATTTTGAAAATTTTCCCCCCCTCCCCCCTTAGCTTTTTTTGAGTAATTTTGCAAAAAAAAATAAATTGATTTTTTTTATTGCCAATTGATTGAAATACGTTTCTTTTCACTCAAATAATGCTTTAAATACAAAAAAGACCAAAAAAAAAAAATTCCAAAAATTTTGAAAATTTTCCCCCCCTCCCCCCTTAGCTTTTTTTGAGTAATTTTGCAAAAAAAAATAAATTGATTTTTTTTAATTCCAATTGATTGAAATACGTTTCTTTTCACTCAAATAATGCTTTAAATACAAAAAAGACCAAAAAAAATTCTAAAAATTTTGAAAATTTTCCCCCCCTCCCTCCTTAGCTTTTTTTGAGTAATTTTGCAAAAAAAAATAAATAAATATTTTTTAATTCCAATTGATTGAAATACGTTTCTTTTCACTCAAATAATGCTTTAAATACAAAAAAGACCAAAAAAAAAAATTCCAAAAATTTTGAAAATTTTCCCCCCCTCCCCCCTTAGCTTTTTTTGAGTAATTTTGCAAAAAAAAATAAATTGATTTTTTTTAATTCCAATTGATTGAAATACGTTTCTTTTCACTCAAATAATGCTTTAAATACAAAAAAGACCAAAAAAAAAAAAATTCCAAAAATTTTAAAAATTTTCCCCCCCTCCCCCCTTAGCTTTTTTTGAGTAATTTTGCAAAAAAAAAATAAATTGATTTTTTTTATTGCCAATTGATTGAAATACGTTTCTTTTCACTCAAATAATGCTTTAAATACAAAAAAGACCAAAAAAAAAAATTCTTAAAATTTTGAAAATTTTCCCCCCCTCCCCCCTTAGCTTTTTTTGAGTAATTTTGCAAAAAAAAATAAATTGATTTTTTTTATTGCCAATTGATTGAAATACGTTTCTTTTCACTCAAATAATGCTTTAAATACAAAAAAGACCAAAAAAAAAATTCCAAAAATTTTGAAAATTTTCCCCCCCTCCCCCCTTAGCTTTTTTTGAGTAATTTTGCAAAAAAAAATAAATTGATTTTTTTTATTGCCAATTGATTGAAATACGTTTCTTTTCACTCAAATAATGCTTTAAATACAAAAAAGACCAAAAAAAAATTCTTAAAATTTTGAAAATTTTCCCCCCCTCCCCCCTTAGCTTTTTTTGAGTAATTTTGCAAAAAAAAATAAATTGATTTTTTTTATTGCCAATTGATTGAAATACGTTTCTTTTCACTCAAATAATGCTTTAAATACAAAAAAGACCAAAAAAAAAAAAATTCCAAAAATTTTTAAAATTTTCCCCCCCTCCCCCCTTAGCTTTTTTTGAGTAATTTTGCAAAAAAAAAATAAATTGATTTTTTTTATTGCCAATTGATTGAAATACGTTTCTTTTCACTCAAATAATGCTTTAAATACAAAAAAGACCAAAAAAAAAATTCTTAAAATTTTGAAAATTTTCCCCCCCTCCCCCCTTAGCTTTTTTTGAGTAATTTTGCAAAAAAAAATAAATTGATTTTTTTTATTGCCAATTGATTGAAATATGTTTCTTTTCACTCAAATAATGCTTTAAATACAAAAAAGACCAAAAAAAAAAATTCCAAAAATTTTGAAAATTTTCCCCCCCTCCCCCCTTAGCTTTTTTTGAGTAATTTTGCAAAAAAAAATAAATTGATTTTTTTTATTGCCAATTGATTGAAATACGTTTCTTTTCACTCAAATAATGCTTTAAATACAAAAAAGACCAAAAAAAAATTCTTAAAATTTTGAAAATTTTCCCCCCCTCCCCCCTTAGCTTTTTTTGAGTAATTTTGCAAAAAAAAATAAATTGATTTTTTTTATTGCCAATTGATTGAAATACGTTTCTTTTCACTCAAATAATGCTTTAAATACAAAAAAGACCAAAAAAAAAAAAATTCCAAAAATTTTTAAAATTTTCCCCCCCTCCCCCCTTAGCTTTTTTTGAGTAATTTTGCAAAAAAAAATAAATTGATTTTTTTTAATTCCAATTGATTGAAATACGTTTCTTTTCACTCAAATAATGCTTTAAATACAAAAAAGACCAAAAAAAAATTCTAAAAATTTTGAAAATTTTCCCCCCCTCCCCCCTTAGCTTTTTTTGAGTAATTTTGCAAAAAAAAATAAATAAATATTTTTTAATTCCAATTGATTGAAATACGTTTCTTTTCACTCAAATAATGCTTTAAATACAAAAAAGACCAAAAAAAAAAATCCAAAAATTTTGAAAATTTTCCCCCCCTCCCCCCTTAGCTTTTTTTGAGTAATTTTGCAAAAAAAAATAAATTGATTTTTTTTATTGCCAATTGATTGAAATACGTTTCTTTTCACTCAAATAATGCTTTAAATACAAAAAAGACCAAAAAAAAAAATTCCAAAAATTTTGAAAATTTTCCCCCCCTCCCCCCTTAGCTTTTTTTGAGTAATTTTGCAAAAAAAAATAAATTGATTTTTTTTATTGCCAATTGATTGAAATACGTTTCTTTTCACTCAAATAATGCTTTAAATACAAAAAAGACCAAAAAAAAAATTCTAAAAATTTTGAAAATTTTCCCCCCCTCCCCCCTTAGCTTTTTTTGAGTAATTTTGCAAAAAAAAATAAATTGATTTTTTTTATTGCCAATTGATTGAAATACGTTTCTTTTCACTCAAATAATGCTTTAAATACAAAAAAGACCAAAAAAAAAAAAATTCCAAAAATTTTGAAAATTTTCCCCCCCTCCCCCCTTAGCTTTTTTTGAGTAATTTTGCAAAAAAAAATAAATTGATTTTTTTTAATTCCAATTGATTGAAATACGTTTCTTTTCACTCAAATAATGCTTTAAATACAAAAAAGACCAAAAAAAATTCTAAAAATTTTGAAAATTTTCCCCCCCTCCCTCCTTAGCTTTTTTTGAGTAATTTTGCAAAAAAAAATAAATAAATATTTTTTAATTCCAATTGATTGAAATACGTTTCTTTTCACTCAAATAATGCTTTAAATACAAAAAAGACCAAAAAAAAAAATTCCAAAAATTTTGAAAATTTTCCCCCCCTCCCCCCTTAGCTTTTTTTGAGTAATTTTGCAAAAAAAAATAAATTGATATTTTTTAATTCCAATTGATTGAAATACGTTTCTTTTCACTCAAATAATGCTTTAAATACAAAAAAGACCAAAAAAAATTCTAAAAATTTTGAAAATTTTCCCCCCCTCCCCCCTTAGCTTTTTTTGAGTAATTTTGCAAAAAAAAATAAATTGATTTTTTTTATTGCCAATTGATTGAAATACGTTTCTTTTCACTCAAATAATGCTTTAAATACAAAAAAGACCAAAAAAAAAATTCCAAAAATTTTGAAAATTTTCCCCCCCTCCCCCCTTAGCTTTTTTTGAGTAATTTTGCAAAAAAAAATAAATTGATTTTTTTTAATTCCAATTGATTGAAATACGTTTCTTTTCACTCAAATAATGCTTTAAATACAAAAAAGACCAAAAAAAATTCTAAAAATTTTGAAAATTTTCCCCCCCTCCTCCCTTAGCTTTTTTTGAGTAATTTTGCAAAAAAAAATAAATAAATATTTTTTAATTCCAATTGATTGAAATACGTTTCTTTTCACTCAAATAATGCTTTAAATACAAAAAAGACCAAAAAAAAAAATTCCAAAAATTTTGAAAATTTCCCCCCCCTCCCCCCTTAGCTTTTTTTGAGTAATTTTGCAAAAAAAAAATAAATTGATTTTTTTTATTGCCAATTGATTGAAATACGTTTCTTTTCACTCAAATAATGCTTTAAATACAAAAAAGACCAAAAAAAAAATTCCAAAAATTTTGAAAATTTTCCCCCCCTCCCCCCTTAGCTTTTTTTGAGTAATTTTGCAAAAAAAAATAAATTGATTTTTTTTATTGCCAATTGATTGAAATACGTTTCTTTTCACTCAAATAATGCTTTAAATACAAAAAAGACCAAAAAAAAAATTCTTAAAATTTTGAAAATTTCCCCCCCCTCCCCTCTTAGCTTTTTTTGAGTAATTTTGCAAAAAAAAATAAATTGATTTTTTTTATTGCCAATTGATTGAAATACGTTTCTTTTCACTCAAATAATGCTTTAAATACAAAAAAGACCAAAAAAAAAAAATTCCAAAAATTTTGAAAATTTTCCCCCCCTCCCCCCTTAGCTTTTTTTGAGTAATTTTGCAAAAAAAATAAATTGATTTTTTTTTAATTCCAATTGATTGAAATACGTTTCTTTTCACTCAAATAATGCTTTAAATACAAAAAAGACCAAAAAAAAATTCTAAAAATTTTGAAAATTTTCCCCCCTTCCCCCCTTAGCTTTTTTTGAGTAATTTTGCAAAAAAAAATAAATAAATATTTTTTAATTCCAATTGATTGAAATACGTTTCTTTTCACTCAAATAATGCTTTAAATACAAAAAAGACCAAAAAAAAAAAATTCCAAAAATTTTGAAAATTTTCTCCCCCTCCCCCCTTAGCTTTTTTTGAGTAATTTTGCAAAAAAAAATAAATTGATTTTTTTATTGCCAATTGATTGAAATACGTTTCTTTTCACTCAAATAATGCTTTAAATACAAAAAAGACCAAAAAAAAAATTCCAAAAATTTTGAAAATTTTCCCCCCCTCCCCCTTAGCTTTTTTTGAGTAATTTTGCAAAAAAAAATAAATTGATTTTTTTTAATTCCAATTGATTGAAATACGTTTCTTTTCACTCAAATAATGCTTTAAATACAAAAAAGACCAAAAAAAAAATTCTTAAAATTTTGAAAATTTTCCCCTACTCCCCCCTTAGCTTTTTTTGAGTAATTTTGCAAAAAAAAATAAATTGATTTTTTTTAATTCCAATTGATTGAAATACGTTTCTTTTCACTCAAATAATGCTTTAAATACAAAAAAGACCAAAAAAAAATTCTAAAAATTTTGAAAATTTTCCCCCCTTCCCCCCTTAGCTTTTTTTGAGTAATTTTGCAAAAAAAATAAATTGATTTTTTTTATTGCCAATTGATTGAAATACGTTTCTTTTCACTCAAATAATGCTTTAAATACAAAAAAGACCAAAAAAAAAATTCCAAAAATTTTGAAAATTTTCCCCCCCTCCCCCCTTAGCTTTTTTTGAGTAATTTTGCAAAAAAAAATAAATTGATTTTTTTTATTGCCAATTGATTGAAATACGTTTCTTTTCACTCAAATAATGCTTTAAATACAAAAAAGACCAAAAAAAAAATTCTAAAAATTTTGAAAATTTCCCCCCCCTCCCCCCTTAGCTTTTTTTGAGTAATTTTGCAAAAAAAAATAAATTGATTTTTTTTATTGCCAATTGATTGAAATACGTTTCTTTTCACTCAAATAATGCTTTAAATACAAAAAAGACCAAAAAAAAAATTCCAAAAATTTTGAAAATTTTCCCCCCCTCCCCCCTTAGCTTTTTTTGAGTAATTTTGCAAAAAAAAATAAATTGATTTTTTTTAATTCCAATTGATTGAAATACGTTTCTTTTCACTCAAATAATGCTTTAAATACAAAAAAGACCAAAAAAAAATTCTAAAAATTTTGAAAATTTTCCCCCCTTCCCCCCTTAGCTTTTTTTGAGTAATTTTGCAAAAAAAAATAAATAAATATTTTTTAATTCCAATTGATTGAAATACGTTTCTTTTCACTCAAATAATGCTTTAAATACAAAAAAGACCAAAAAAAAAAAAATTCCAAAAATTTTGAAAATTTTCCCCCCCTCCCCCCTTAGCTTTTTTTGAGTAATTTTGCAAAAAAAAATAAATTGATTTTTTTATTGCCAATTGATTGAAATACGTTTCTTTTCACTCAAATAATGCTTTAAATACAAAAAAGACCAAAAAAAAAATTCCAAAAATTTTGAAAATTTTCCCCCCCTCCCCCCTTAGCTTTTTTTGAGTAATTTTGCAAAAAAAAAATAAATTGATTTTTTTTAATTCCAATTGATTGAAATACGTTTCTTTTCACTCAAATAATGCTTTAAATACAAAAAAGACCAAAAAAAAAATTCTTAAAATTTTGAAAATTTTCCCCTACTCCCCCCTTAGCTTTTTTTGAGTTATTTTGCAAAAAAAAAAATAAATTGATTTTTTTTAATTCCAATTGATTGAAATACGTTTCTTTTCACTCAAATAATGCTTTAAATACAAAAAGACCAAAAAAAAAAATTCTAAAAATTTTGAAAATTTTCCCCCCCTCCCCCCTTAGCTTTTTTTGAGTAATTTTGCAAAAAAAAATAAATTGATTTTTTTTAATTCCAATTGATTGAAATACGTTTCTTTTCACTCAAATAATGCTTTAAATACAAAAAAGACCAAAAAAAAATTCTTAAAATTTTGAAAATTTTCCCCTACTCCCCCCTTAGCTTTTTTTGAGTAATTTTGCAAAAAAAAATAAATTGATTTTTTTTATTGCCAATTGATTGAAATACGTTTCTTTTCACTCAAATAATGCTTTAAATACAAAAAAGACCAAAAAAAAAAAATTCCAAAAATTTTGAAAATTTTCCCCCCCTCCCCCCTTAGCTTTTTTTGAGTAATTTTGCAAAAAAAAAATAAATTGGTTTTTTTTAATTCCAATTGATTGAAATACGTTTCTTTTCACTCAAATAATGCTTTAAATACAAAAAAGACCAAAAAAAAATTCTTAAAATTTTGAAAATTTTCCCCTACTCCCCCCTTAGCTTTTTTTGAGTAATTTTGCAAAAAAAAATAAATTGATTTTTTTTAATTCCAATTGATTGAAATACGTTTCTTTTCACTCAAATAATGCTTTAAATACAAAAAAGACCAAAAAAAAATTCTTAAAATTTTGAAAATTTTCCCCTACTCCCCCCTTAGCTTTTTTTGAGTAATTTTGCAAAAAAAAATAAATTGATTTTTTTTATTGCCAATTGATTGAAATACGTTTCTTTTCACTCAAATAATGCTTTAAATACAAAAAAGACCAAAAAAAAAATTCTAAAAATTTTGAAAATTTTCCCCCCCTCCCCCCTTAGCTTTTTTTGAGTAATTTTGCAAAAAAAAATAAATTGATTTTTTTTATTGCCAATTGATTGAAATACGTTTCTTTTCACTCAAATAATGCTTTAAATACAAAAAAGACCAAAAAAAAAAATTCCAAAAATTTTGAAAATTTTCCCCCTTCCCCCCTTAGCTTTTTTGAGTAATTTTGCAAAAAAAAATAAATTGATTTTTTTTAATTCCAATTGATTGAAATACGTTTCTTTTCACTCAAATAATGCTTTAAATACAAAAAAGACCAAAAAAAAAAATTCCAAAAATTTTGAAAATTTTCCCCCCCTCCCCCCTTAGCTTTTTTTGAGTAATTTTGCAAAAAAAAATAAATTGATTTTTTTTATTGCCAATTGATTGAAATACGTTTCTTTTCACTCAAATAATGCTTTAAATACAAAAAAGACCAAAAAAAAAATTCCAAAAATTTTGAAAATTGTCCCCCCCCTCCCCCCTTAGCTTTTTTTGAGTAATTTTGCAAAAAAAAATAAATTGATTTTTTTTAATTCCAATTGATTGAAATACGTTTCTTTTCACTCAAATAATGCTTTAAATACAAAAAAGACCAAAAAAAAAATTCCAAAAATTTTGAAAATTTTCCCCCCCCTCCCCCCTTAGCTTTTTTTGAGTAATTTTGCAAAAAAAAATAAATTGATTTTTTTTATTGCCAATTGATTGAAATACGTTTCTTTTCACTCAAATAATGCTTTAAATACAAAAAAGACCAAAAAAAAAATTCTTAAAATTTTGAAAATTTTCCCCTACTCCCTCCTTAGATTTTTTTGAGTAATTTTGCAAAAAAAAATAAATTGATTTTTTTTATTGCCAATTGATTGAAATACGTTTCTTTTCACTCAAATAATGCTTTAAATACAAAAAAGACCAAAAAAAAAATTCCAAAAATTTTGAAAATTTTCCCCCCCTCCCCCCTTAGCTTTTTTTGAGTAATTTTGCAAAAAAAAATAAATTGATTTTTTTTAATTCCAATTGATTGAAATACGTTTCTTTTCACTCAAATAATGCTTTAAATACAAAAAAGACCAAAAAAAAAAATTCCAAAAATTTTGAAAATTTTCCCCCCCTCCCCCCTTAGCTTTTTTTGAGTAATTTTGCAAAAAAAAATAAATTGATTTTTTTTATTGCCAATTGATTGAAATACGTTTCTTTTCACTCAAATAATGCTTTAAATACAAAAAAGACCAAAAAAAAAATTCCAAAAATTTTGAAAATTTTCCCCCCCTCCCCCCTTAGCTTTTTTTGAGTAATTTTGCAAAAAAAAATAAATTGATTTTTTTTAATTCCAATTGATTGAGATACGTTTCTTTTCACTCAAATAATGCTTTAAATACAAAAAAGACCAAAAAAAAAATTCTAAAAATTTTGAAAATTTTCCCCCCCTCCCCCCTTAGCTATTTTTGAGTAATTTTATAAAAAAAAAATAAATTGATTTTTTTTATTGCCAATTGATTGAAATACGTTTCTTTTCACTCAAATCATGCTTTAAATACAAAAAAGACCAAAAAAAAAAATTCCAAAAATTTTGAAAATTTTCCCCCCCTCCCCCCTTAGCTTTTTTTGAGTAATTTTGCAAAAAAAAATAAATTGATTTTTTTTATTGCCAATTGATTGAAATACGTTTCTTTTCACTCAAATAATGCTTTAAATACAAAAAAGACCAAAAAAAAAAATTCCAAAAATTTTGAAAATTTTCCCCCCCTCCCCCCTTAGCTTTTTTTGAGTAATTTTGCAAAAAAAAAATAAATTGATTTTTTTTAATTCCAATTGATTGAAATACGTTTCTTTTCACTCAAATAATGCTTTAAATACAAAAAAGACCAAAAAAAAAATTCTAAAAATTTTGAAAATTTTCCCCCCCTCCCCCCTTAGCTTTTTTTGAGTAATTTTGCAAAAAAAAATAAATTGATTTTTTTTATTGCCAATTGATTGAAATACGTTTCTTTTCACTCAAATCATGCTTTAAATACAAAAAAGACCAAAAAAAAAAATTCCAAAAATTTTGAAAATTTTCCCCCCCGCCCCCCGTAGCTTTTTTTGAGTAATTTTGCAAAAAAAAATAAATTGATTTTTTTTAATTCCAATTGATTGAAATACGTTTCTTTTCACTCAAATAATGCTTTAAATACAAAAAAGACCAAAAAAAAAATTCTAAAAATTTTGAAAATTTTCCCCCCCTCCCCCCTTAGCTTTTTTTGAGTAATTTTGCAAAAAAAAAATAAATTGATTTTTTTTATTGCCAATTGATTGAAATACGTTTCTTTTCACTCAAATAATGCTTTAAATACAAAAAAGACCAAAAAAAAAAATTCCAAAAATTTTGAAAATTTTCCCCCTTCCCCCCTTAGCTTTTTTGAGTAATTTTGCAAAAAAAAATAAATTGATTTTTTTTAATTCCAATTGATTGAAATACGTTTCTTTTCACTCAAATAATGCTTTAAATACAAAAAAGACCAAAAAAAAATTCCAAAAATTTTGAAAATTTTCCCCCCCCTCCCCCCTTAGCTTTTTTTGAGTAATTTTGCAAAAAAAAATAAATTGATTTTTTTATTGCCAATTGATTGAAATACGTTTCTTTTCACTCAAATAATGCTTTAAATACAAAAAAGACCAAAAAAAAAAATTCCAAAAATTTTGAAAATTGTCCCCCCCCTCCCCCCTTAGCTTTTTTTGAGTAATTTTGCAAAAAAAAATAAATTGATTTTTTTTAATTCCAATTGATTGAAATACGTTTCTTTTCACTCAAATAATGCTTTAAATACAAAAAAGACCAAAAAAAAAATTCCAAAAATTTTGAAAATTTTCCCCCCTCCCCCCTTAGCTTTTTTTGAGTAATTTTGCAAAAAAAAATAAATTGATTTTTTTTAATTCCAATTGATTGAAATACGTTTCTTTTCACTCAAATAATGCTTTAAATACAAAAAAGACCAAAAAAAAAATTCTTAAAATTTGAAAATTTTCCCCTACTCCCTCCTTAGATTTTTTTGAGTAATTTTGCAAAAAAAAATAAATTGATTTTTTTTATTGCCAATTGATTGAAATACGTTTCTTTTCACTCAAATAATGCTTTAAATACAAAAAAGACCAAAAAAAAAATTCCAAAAATTTTGAAAATTTTTCCCCCTCCCCCCTTAGCTTTTTTTGAGTAATTTTGCAAAAAAAAATAAATTGATTTTTTTTAATTCCAATTGATTGAAATACGTTTCTTTTCACTCAAATAATGCTTTAAATACAAAAAAGACCAAAAAAAAAAAATTCCAAAAATTTTGAAAATTTTCCCCCCCTGCCCCCTTAGCTTTTTTTTGAGTAATTTTGCAAAAAAAAATAAATTGATTTTTTTTATTGCCAATTGATTGAAATACGTTTCTTTTCACTCAAATAATGCTTTAAATACAAAAAAGACCAAAAAAAATAAAATTCCAAAAATTTTGAAAATTTTCCCCCCCTCCCCCCTTAGCTTTTTTTGAGTAATTTTGCAAAAAAAAATAAATTGATTTTTTTAATTCCAATTGATTGAAATACGTTTCTTTTCACTCAAATAATGCTTTAAATACAAAAAAGACCAAAAAAAAAAATTCTAAAAATTTTGAAAGTTTTCCCCCCCTCCCCCCTTAGCTTTTTTTGAGTAATTTTGCAAAAAAAAATAAATTGATTTTTTTTATTGCCAATTGATTGAAATACGTTTCTTTTCACTCAAATAATGCTTTAAATACAAAAAAGACCAAAAAAAAAAAATTCCAAAAATTTTGAAAATGTTCCCCCCCTCCCCCCTTAGCTTTTTTTGAGTAATTTTGCAAAAAAAAATAAATTGATTTTTTTTATTGCCAATTGATTGAAATACGTTTCTTTTCACTCAAATAATGCTTTAAATACAAAAAAGACCAAAAAAAAAAATTCCAAAAATTTTGAAAATTTTCCCCCCCTCCCCCCTTAGCTTTTTTTGAGTAATTTTGCAAAAAAAAATAAATTGATTTTTTTTAATTCCAATTGATTGAAATACGTTTCTTTTCACTCAAATAATGCTTTAAATACAAAAAAGACCAAAAAAAAATTCTTAAAATTTTGAAAATTTTCCCCCCCTCCCCCCTTAGCTTTTTTTTGAGTAATTTTGCAAAAAAAAATAAATTGATTTTTTTTATTGCCAATTGATTGAAATACGTTTCTTTTCACTCAAATAATGCTTTAAATACAAAAAAGACCAAAAAAAAAATTCCAAAAATTTTGAAAATTTTCCCCCCCTCCCCCCTTAGCTTTTTTGAGTAATTTTGCAAAAAAAAATAAATTGATTTTTTTTATTGCCAATTGATTGAAATACGTTTCTTTTCACTCAAATAATGCTTTAAATACAAAAAAGACCAAAAAAAAAATTCCAAAAATTTTGAAAATTTTCCCCCCCTCCCCCTTTAGCTTTTTTTGAGTAATTTTGCAAAAAAAATAAATTGATTTTTTTTAATTCCAATTGATTGAAATACGTTTCTTTTCACTCAAATAATGCTTTAAATACAAAAAAGACCAAAAAAAATTCTAAAAATTTTGAAAATTTTCCCCCCCTCCCCCCTTAGCTTTTTTTGAGTAATTTTGCAAAAAAAATAAATTGATTTTTTTAATGCCAATTGATTGAAATACGTTTCTTTTCACTCAAATAATGCTTTAAATACAAAAAAGACCAAAAAAAAAATTCTAAAAATTTTGAAAATTTTCCCCCCCTCCCCCTTAGCTTTTTTTGAGTAATTTTGCAAAAAAAAATAAATTGATTTTTTTATTGCCAATTGATTGAAATACGTTTCTTTTCACTCAAATAATGCTTTAAATACAAAAAAGACCAAAAAAAAAAATTCCAAAAATTTTGAAAATTTTCCCCCCCCCTCCCCCCTTAGCTTTTTTTGAGTAATTTTGCAAAAAAAAATAAATTGATTTTTTTTATTGCCAATTGATTGAAATACGTTTCTTTTCACTCAAATAATGCTTTAAATACAAAAAAGACCAAAAAAAAAATTCCAAAAATTTTGAAAATTTTCCCCCCCTCCCCCCTTAGCTTTTTTTTGAGTAATTTTGCAAAAAAAAAAATAAATTGATTTTTTTTAATTCCAATTGATTGAAATATACGTTTCTTTTCACTCAAATAATGCTTTAAATACAAAAAAGACCAAAAAAAAAATTCTAAAAATTTTGAAAATTTTCCCCCCCTCCCCCCTTAGCTTTTTTTGAGTAATTTTGCAAAAAAAAATAAATTGATTTTTTTTATTGCCAATTGATTGAAATACGTTTCTTTTCACTCAAATAATGCTTTAATACAAAAAAGACCAAAAAAAAAAATTCCAAAAATTTTGAAAATTTTCCCCCCCTCCCCCCTTAGCTTTTTTTGAGTAATTTTGCAAAAAAAAATAAATTGATTTTTTTTAATTCCAATTGATTGAAATACGTTTCTTTTCACTCAAATAATGCTTTAAATACAAAAAAGACCAAAAAAAAATTCTTAAAATTTTGAAAATTTTCCCCCCCTCCCCCCTTAGCTTTTTTTGAGTAATTTTGCAAAAAAAAATAAATTGATTTTTTTTATTGCCAATTGATTGAAATACGTTTCTTTTCACTCAAATAATGCTTTAAATACAAAAAAGACCAAAAAAAAAAATTCCAAAAATTTTGAAAATTTTCCCCCCCTCCCCCCTTAGCTTTTTTTGAGTAATTTTGCAAAAAAAAATAAATTGATTTGTTTTAATTCCAATTGATTGAAATACGTTTCTTTTCACTCAAATAATGCTTTAAATACAAAAAAGACCAAAAAAAAATTCTAAAAATTTTGAAAATTTCCCCCCCCTCCCCCCTTAGCTTTTTTTGAGTAATTTTGCAAAAAAAAATAATTGATTTTTTTTAATGCCAATTGATTGAAATACGTTTCTTTTCACTCAAATAATGCTTTAAATACAAAAAAGACCAAAAAAAAAATTCTAAAAATTTTGAAAATTTTCCCCCCCCTCCCCCCTTAGCTTTTTTTGAGTAATTTTGCAAAAAAAAATAATTGATTTTTTTATTGCCAATTGATTGAAATACGTTTCTTTTCACTCAAATAATGCTTTAAATACAAAAAAGACCAAAAAAAAAATTCTAAAAATTTTGAAAATTTTCCCCCCCTCCCCCCTTAGCTTTTTTTGAGTAATTTTGCAAAAAAAATCAATTTATTTTTTTAATGCCAATTGATTGAAATACGTTTCTTTTCACTCAAATAATGCTTTAAATACAAAAAAGACCAAAAAAAAATTCTTAAAATTTTGAAAATTTTCCCCTACTCCCCCCTTAGCTTTTTTTGAGTTATTTTGCAAAAAAAAAAAATAAATGATTTTTTTTAATTCCAATTGATTGAAATACGTTTCTTTTCACTCAAATAATGCTTTAAATACAAAAAAGACCAAAAAAAAAAATTCCAAAAATTTTGAAAATTTTCCCCCCCCTCCCCCCTTAGCTTTTTTTGAGTAATTTTGCAAAAAAAAAATAAATTGATTTTTTTCTTGCCAATTGATTGAAATACGTTTCTTTTCACTCAAATAATGCTTTAAATACAAAAAAAACAAAAAAAAAAAAAATTCCAAAAATTTTGAAAATTTCCCCCCCTCCCCCCTTAGCTTTTTTTGAGTAATTTTGCAAAAAAAAATAAATTGATTTTTTTTAATTCCAATTGATTGAAATACGTTTCTTTTCACTCAAATAATGCTTTAAATACAAAAAAAACCAAAAAAAATTCTTAAAATTTTGAAAATTTTCCCCTACTCCCTCCTTATATTTTTTGAGTAATTTTGCAAAAAAAAAAAATTTTTTTTTTTAATTCCAATTGATTGAAATACGTTTCTTTTCACTCAAATAATGCTTTAAATACAAAAAAGACCAAAAAAAAAAATTCCAAAAATTTGAAAATTTTCCCCCCCTCCCCCCCTTAGCTTTTTTTGAGTAATTTTGCAAAAAAAAATAAATTGATTTTTTTTAATGCCAATTGATTGAAATACGTTTCTTTTCACTCAAATAATGCTTTAAATACAAAAAAGACCAAAACAAAATTCTAAAAATTTTGAAAATTTTCCCCCCCTCCCCCCTTAGCTTTTTTTGAGTAATTTTGCAAAAAAAAATAAATTGGACTTTTTTTATTGCCAATTGATTGAAATACGTTTCTTTTCACTCAAATAATGCTTTAAATACAAAAAAGACCAAAAAAAAAATTCTAAAAATTTTGAAAATTTTCCCCCCCTCCCCCCTTAGCTTTTTTTTGAGTAATTTTGCAAAAAAAAAAATAAATTGATTTTTTTAATTCCAATTGATTGAAATACGTTTCTTTTCACTCAAATAATGCTTTAAATACAAAAAGACCAAAAAAAAAAATTCTTAAAATTTTGAAAATTTTCCCCCCCCCTCCCCCCTTAGCTTTTTTTGAGTAATTTTGCAAAAAAAAATAAATTGATTTTTTTTAATTCCAATTGATTGAAATACGTTTCTTTTCACTCAAATAATGCTTTAAATACAAAAAAGACCAAAAAAAAAATTCCAAAAATTTTGAAAATTTTCCCCCCCTCCCCCCTTAGCTTTTTTTGAGTAATTTTGCAAAAAAAAAATAAATTGATTTTTTTTAATTCCAATTGATTGAAATACGTTTCTTTTCACTCAAATAATGCTTTAAATACAAAAAAGACCAACAAAAAATTCTAAAAATTTTGAAAATTTTCCCCCCCTCCCACCTTAGCTTTTTTTGAGTAATTTTGCAAAAAAAATAAATTGATTTTTTTTATTGCCAATTGATTGAAATACGTTTCTTTTCACTCAAATAATGCTTTAAATACAAAAAAAGACAAAAAAAAAATCCAAAAATTTTGAAAATTTTCCCCCCCTCCTCCCTTAGCTTTTTTTGAGTAATTTTGCAAAAAAAAATAAATTGATTTTTTTTATTGCCAATTGATTGAAATACGTTTCTTTTCACTCAAATAATGCTTTAAATACAAAAAAGACCAAAAAAAAAATTCCAAAAATTTTGAAAATTTTCCCCCCCTCCCCCCCTTAGCTTTTTTTGAGTAATTTTGCAAAAAAAATAAATTGATTTTTTTTAATTCCAATTGATTGAAATACGTTTCTTTTCACTCAAATAATGCTTTAAATACAAAAAGACCAAAAAAAAAATTCTTAAAATTTTGAAAATTTTCTCCTACTCCCTCCTTAGATTTTTTTGAGTAATTTTGCAAAAAAAAAATTTTTTTTTTAATTCCAATTAATTGAAATACGTTTCTTTTCACTCAAATAATGCTTTAAATACAAAAAAGACCAAAAAAAAAAATTCCAAAAATTTTGAAAATTTTCCCCCCCTCCCCCCTTAGCTTTTTTTGAGTAATTTTGCAAAAAAAAAATAAATTGATTTTTTTTAATTCCAATTGATTGAAATACGTTTCTTTTCACTCAAATAATGCTTTAAATACAAAAAAGACCAAAAAAAAAATTCTAAAAATTTTGAAAATTTTCCCCCCCTCCCCCCTTAGCTTTTTTTGTGTAATTTTGGAAAAAAAAAAAAAATTGATTTTTTTTAAGTCCAATTGATTGAAATACGTTTCTTTTCACTCAAATAATGCTTTAAATACAAAAAAGACCAAAAAAAAATTCTAAAAATTTTGAAAATTTTCCCCCCCTCCCCCCTTAGCTTTTTTTGAGTAATTTTGCAAAAAAAAATAAATTGATTTTTTTATTGCCAATTGATTGAAATACGTTTCTTTTCACTCAAATAATGCTTTAAATACAAAAAAGACCAAAAAAAAAAATTCCAAAAATTTGAAAATTTTCCCCCCCTCCCCCCTTAGCTTTTTTTGAGTAATTTTGCAAAAAAAAATAAATTGATTTTTTTTAATTCCAATTGATTGAAATACGTTTCTTTTCACTCAAATAATGCTTTAAATACAAAAAAGACCAAAAAAAAAAATTCCAAAAATTTTGAAAATTTCCCCCCCCGCCCCCTTTAGCTTTTTTTGAGTAATTTTGCAAAAAAAAATAAATTGATTTTTTTTATTGCCAATTGATTGAAATACGTTTCTTTTCACTCAAATAATGCTTTAAATACAAAAAAGACCAAAAAAAAAAATCCAAAAATTTTGAAAATTTTCCCCCCCTTCCCCCTTAGCTTTTTTTGAGTAATTTTGCAAAAAAAAAATAAATTGATTTTTTTAATTCCAATTGATTGAAATACGTTTCTTTTCACTCAAATAATGCTTTAAATACAAAAAAGACCAAAAAAAAATTCTACAAATTTTGAAAATTTTCCCCCCCTCCCCCCTTAGCTTTTTTTGAGTAATTTTGCAAAAAAAAATAAATAAATATTTTTTAATTCCAATTGATTGAAATACGTTTCTTTTCACTCAAATAATGCTTTAAATACAAAAAAGACCAAAAAAAAAATTCTTAAAATTTTGAAAATTTTCCCCTACTCCCCCCTTAGATTTTTTTGAGTAATTTTGCAAAAAAAAATAAATTGATTTTTTTATGGCCAATTGATTGAAATACGTTTCTTTTCACTCAAATAATGCTTTAAATACAAAAAAGACCAAAAAAAAAAAATTCCAAAAATTTTGAAAATTTCCCCCCCCTCCCCCCTTAGCTTTTTTTGAGTAATTTTGCAAAAAAAAATAAATTGATTTTTTTTAATTCCAATTGATGGAAATACGTTTCTTTTCACTCAAATAATGCTTTAAATACAAAAAAGACCAAAAAAAATTCCAAAAATTTTGAAAATTTTCCCCCCCTCCCCCCTTAGCTTTTTTTGAGTAATTTTGCAAAAAAATAAATTGATTTTTTTTAATTCCAATTGATTGAAATACGTTTCTTTTCACTCAAATAATGCTTTAAATACAAAAAAGACCAAAAAAAAATTCTTAAAATTTTGAAAATTTTCCCCTACTCCCTCCTTAGATTTTTTGAGTAATTTTGCAAAAAAAAATAAATTGATTTTTTTTATTGCCAATTGATTGAAATACGTTTCTTTTCACTCAAATAATGCTTTAAATACAAAAAAGACCAAAAAAAAAATTCTAAAAATTTTGAAAATTTTCCCCCCCTCCCCCCTTAGCTTTTTTTGAGTAATTTTGCAAAAAAAAATAAATTGATTTTTTTTATTGCCAATTGATTGAAATACGTTTCTTTTCACTCAAATAATGCTTTAAATACAAAAAAGACCAAAAAAAAAATTCTTAAAATTTTGAAAATTTTCCCCTACTCCCTCCTTAGATTTTTTTGAGTAATTTTGCAAAAAAAAATAAATTGATTTTTTTTATTGCCAATTGATTGAAATACGTTTCTTTTCACTCAAATAATGCTTTAAATACAAAAAAGACCAAAAAAAAATATTCCAAAAATTTTGAAAATTTTCCCCCCCTCCCCCCTTAGCTTTTTTTGAGTAATTTTGCAAAAAAAAATAAATTGATTTTTTTTAATTCCAATTGATTGAAATACGTTTCTTTTCACTCAAATAATGCTTTAAATACAAAAAAGACCAAAAAAAAAAATTCTTAAAATTTTGAAAATTTTCCCCTACTCCCTCCTTAGATTTTTTTGAGTAATTTTGCAAAAAAAAATAAATTGATTTTTTTTATTGCCAATTGATTGAAATACGTTTCTTTTCACTCAAACAATGCTTTAAATACAAAAAAGACCAAAAAAAAAATTCCAAAAATTTTGAAAATTTTCCCCCCCTCCCCCCTTAGCTTTTTTTGAGTAATTTTGCAAAAAAAAATAAATTGATTTTTTTTATTGCCAATTGATTGAAATACGTTTCTTTTCACTCAAATAATGCTTTAAATACAAAAAAGACCAAAAAAAAAATTCTAAAAATTTTGAAAATTTTCCACCCCTCCCCCCTTAGCTTTTTTTGAGTAATTTTGCAAAAAAAAATAAATTGATTTTTTTTATTGCCAATTGATTGAAATACGTTTCTTTTCACTCAAATAATGCTTTAAATACAAAAAAGACAAAAAAAAAAAAAATTCCAAAAAAAAAAAATTCCAAAAATTTTGAAAACTTTCCCCCCCTCCCCCCTTAGCTTTTTTTGAGTAATTTTGCAAAAAAAAATAAATTGATTTTTTTTATTGCCAATTGATTGAAATACGTTTCTTTTCACTCAAATAATGCTTTAAATACAAAAAAGACTAAAAAAAAAAAAATTCCAAAAATTTTGAAAATTTTCCCCCCCTCCCCCCTTAGCTTTTTTTGAGTAATTTTGCAAAAAAAAATAAATTGATTTTTTTTTAATTCCAATTGATTGAAATACGTTTCTTTTCACTCAAATAATGCTTTAAATACAAAAAAGACAAAAAAAAAAATTCTAAAAATTTTGAAAATTTCCCCCCCCTCCCCCCTTAGCTTTTTTTGAGTAATTTTGCAAAAAAAAAAAAATTGATTTTTTTAATGCCAATTGATTGAAATACGTTTCTTTTCACTCAAATAATGCTTTAAATACAAAAAAGACCAAAAAAAAAATTCTTAAAATTTTGAAAATTTTCCCCTACTCCCTCCTTAGATTTTTTTGAGTAATTTTGCAAAAAAAAATAAATTGATTTTTTTTATTGCCAATTGATTGAAATACGTTTCTTTTCACTCAAATAATGCTTTAAATACAAAAAAGACCAAAAAAAAAAATTCCAAAAATTTTGAAAATTTTCCCCCCCCCCCCCCCTTAGCTTTTTTTGAGTAATTTTGCAAAAAAAAATAAATTGATTTTTTTTAATTCCAATTGATTGAAATACGTTTCTTTTCACTCAAATAATGCTTTAAATACAAAAAAGACCAAAAAAAAAATTCTAAAAATTTTGAAAATTTTCCCCCCCTCCCCCCTTAGCTTTTTTTGAGTAATTTTGCAAAAAAAAATAAATTGATTTTTTTTATTGCCAATTGATTGAAATACGTTTCTTTTCACTCAAATAATGCTTTAAATACAAAAAAGACCAAAAAAAAAAAATTCCAAAAAATTTTGAAAATTTTCCCCCCCTCCCCCCTTAGCTTTTTTTGAGTAATTTTGCAAAAAAAAATAAATTGATTTTTTTTATTGCCAATTGATTGAAATACGTTTCTTTTCACTCAAATAATGCTTTAAATACAAAAAAGACCAAAAAAAAAATTCTAAAAATTTTGAAAATTTTCCCCCCCTCCCCCCTTAGCTTTTTTCGAGTAATTTTGCAAAAAAAAAATAAATTGATTTTTTTTAATTCCAATTGATTGAAATACGTTTCTTTTCACTCAAATAATGCTTTAAATACAAAAAAGACCAAAAAAAAAATTCTAAAAATTTTGAAAATTTTGCCCCCCTCCCCCCTTAGCTTTTATTGAGTAATTTTGCAAAAAAAAAATAAATTGATTTTTTTAATGCCAATTGATTGAAATACGTTTCTTTTCACTCAAATAATGCTTTAAATACAAAAAAGACCAAAAAAAAATTCTAAAAATTTTGAAAATTTTCCCCCCCTCCCCCCTTAGCTTTTTTTTGAGTAATTTTGCAAAAAAAAATAAATTGATTTTTTTTAATTCCAATTGATTGAAATACGTTTCTTTTCACTCAAATAATGCTTTAAATACAAAAAAGACCAAAAAAAAAAAATTCCAAAAATTTTGAAAATTTTCCCCCCCTCCCCCCTTAGCTTTTTTTGAGTAATTTTGCAAAAAAAAATAAATTGATTTTTTTTATTGCCAATTGATTGAAATACGTTTCTTTTCACTCAAATAATGCTTTAAATACAAAAAAGACCAAAAAAAAAATTCCAAAAATTTTGAAAATTTTCCCCCCCTCCCCCCTTAGCTTTTTTTGAGTAATTTTGCAAAAAAAATAAATTGATTTTTTTTAATTCCAATTGATTGAAATACGTTTCTTTTCACTCAAATAATGCTTTAAATACAAAAAAGACCAAAAAAAAAAATTCCAAAAATTTTGAAAATTTTCCCCCCCTCCCCCCTTAGCTTTTTTTGAGTAATTTTTCAAAAAAAAAAAAATTTAATTTTTTTTATTGCCAATTGATTGAAATACGTTTCTTTTCACTCAAATAATGCTTTAAATACAAAAAAGACCAAAAAAAAAATTCTAAAAATTTTGAAAATTTTCCCCCCCTCCCCCCTTAGCTTTTTTTGAGTAATTTTGCAAAAAAAAATAAATTGATTTTTTTTATGGCCAATTGATTGAAATACGTTTCTTTTCACTCAAATAATGCTTTAAATACAAAAAAGACCAAAAAAAAAAAAAATCCAAAAATTTTGAAAATTTTACCCCCCGCCCCCCTTAGCTTTTTTTGAGTAATTTTGCAAAAAAAAAATAAATTGATTTTTTTTAATTCCAATTGATTGAAATACGTTTCTTTTCACTCAAATAATGCTTTAAATACAAAAAAGACCAAAAAAAAATCCAAAAATTTTGAAAACTTTCCCCCCTTCCCCCCTTAGCTTTTTTTGATAATTTTGCAAAAAAAAATAAATTGATTTTTTTTAATTCCAATTGATTGAAATACGTTTCTTTTCACTCAAATAATGCTTTAAATACAAAAAAGACCAAAAAAAAATTCTAAAAATTTTGAAAATTTTCCCCCTACTCCCCCCTTAGCTTTTTTTGAGTAATTTTGCAAAAAAAAATAAATAAATATTTTTTAATTCCAATTGATTGAAATACGTTTCTTTTCACTCAAATAATGCTTTAAATACAAAAAAGACCAAAAAAAAAATTCCAAAAATTTTGAAAATTTTCCCCCCCCTCCCCCCTTAGCTTTTTTTGAGTAATTTTGCAAAAAAAAAATAAATTGATTTTTTTTATTGCCAATTGATTGAAATACGTTTCTTTTCACTCAAATAATGCTTTAAATACAAAAAAGACCAAAAAAAAAAAATTCCAAAAATTTTGAAAATTTTCCCCCCCCTCCCCCCTTAGCTTTTTTTGAGTAATTTTGCAAAAAAAAAAATTGATTTTTTTTATTGCCAATTGATTGAAATACGTTTCATTTCACTCAAATAATGCTTTAAATACAAAAAAGACCAAAAAAAAATTCCAAAAATTTTGAAAATTTTCCCCCCCCTCCCCCCTTAGCTTTTTTTTGAGTAATTTTGCAAAAAAAAATAAATTGATTTTTTTTAATTCCAATTGATTGAAATACGTTTCTTTTCACTCAAATAATGCTTTAAATACAAAAAAGAGCAAAAAAAAATTCTAAAAATTTTGAAAATTTTCCCCCCCTCCCCCCTTAGCTTTTTTTGAGTAATTTTGCAAAAAAAAATAAATTGATTTTTTTTATTGCCAATTGATTGAAATACGTTTCTTTTCACTCAAATAATGCTTTAAATACAAAAAAGACCAAAAAAAAATTCCAAAAATTTTGAAAATTTCCCCCCCCTACCCCCTTAGCTTTTTTTGAGTAATTTTGCAAAAAAAAATAAATTGATTTTTTTTAATTCCAATTGATTGAAATACGTTTCTTTTCACTCAAATAATGCTTTAAATACAAAAAAGACCAAAAAAAAATTCTAAAAAATTTTGAAAATTTTCCCCCCCTCCCCCCTTAGCTTTTTTTGAGTAATTTTGCAAAAAAAAATAAATTGATTTTTTTTATTGCCAATTGATTGAAATACGTTTCTTTTCACTCAAATAATGCTTTAAATACAAAAAAGACCAAAAAAAATTCCAAAAATTTTGAAAATTTTCCCCCCCTCCCCCCTTAGCTTTTTTTGAGTAATTTTGCAAAAAAAAATAAATTGATTTTTTTTAATTCCAATTGATTGAAATACGTTTCTTTTCACTCAAATAATGCTTTAAATACAAAAAAGACCAAAAAAAAAATTCTAAAAATTTTGAAAATTTTCCCCCCCTCCCCCCTTAGCTTTTTTTGAGTAATTTTGCAAAAAAAAAATAAATTGATTTTTTTTATTGCCAATTGATTGAAATACGTTTCTTTTCACTCAAATAATGCTTTAAATACAAAAAAGACCAAAAAAAAAAATTCTAAAAAATTTTGAAAATTTTCCCCCCCTCCCCCCTTAGCTTTTTTTTGAGTAATTTTGCAAAAAAAAATAAATTGATTTTTTTTTATTGCCAATTGATTGAAATACGTTTCTTTTCACTCAAATAATGCTTTAAATACAAAAAAGACCAAAAAAAAAAATTCCAAAAATTTTGAAAATTTTCCCCCCCCTCCCCCCTTAGCTTTTTTTGAGTAATTTTGCAAAAAAAAATAAATTGATTTTTTTTATTGCCAATTGATTGAAATACGTTTCTTTTCACTCAAATAATGCTTTAAATACAAAAAAGACCAAAAAAAAAATTCTTAAAATTTTGAAAATTTTCCCCTACTCCCTCCTTAGATTTTTTTGAGTAATTTTGCAAAAAAAAATAAATTGATTTTTTTTATTGCCAATTGATTGAAATACGTTTCTTTTCACTCAAATAATGCTTTAAATACAAAAAAGACCAAAAAAAAAATTCCAAAAATTTTGAAAATTTTCCCCCTCTCCAACCTTAGCTTTTTTTGAGTAATTTTGCAAAAAAAAAATAAATTGATTTTTTTTATTGCCAATTGATTGAAATACGTTTCTTTTCACTCAAATAATGCTTTAAATACAAAAAAGACCAAAAAAAAAATTCTTAAAATTTTGAAAATTTTCCCCTACTCCCTCCTTAGATTTTTTTGAGTAATTTTGCAAAAAAAAAATAAATTGATTTTTTTTTATTGCCAATTGATTGAAATACGTTTCTTTTCACTCAAATAATGCTTTAAATACAAAAAAGACCAAAAAAAAAATTCTAAAAATTTTGAAAATTTTCCCCCCCCTCCCCCCTTAGCTTTTTTTGAGTAATTTTGCAAAAAAAAAATAAATTGATTTTTTTTTATTGCCAATTGATTGAAATACGTTTCTTTTCACTCAAATAATGCTTTAAATACAAAAAAGACAAAAAAAAAAAAATTCCAAAAATTTTGAAAATTTTCCCCCCCTCCCCCCTTAGCTTTTTTTGAGTAATTTTGCAAAAAAAAAATAAATTGATTTTTTTTAATTCCAATTGATTGAAATACGTTTCTTTTCACTCAAATAATGCTTTAAATACAAAAAAGACCAAAAAAAAATTCTTAAAATTTTGAAAATTTTCCCCTACTCCCCCCCTTAGCTTTTTTTGAGTTATTTTGCAAAAAAAAAAATAAATTGATTTTTTTTAATTCCAATTGATTGAAATACGTTTCTTTTCACTCAAATAATGCTTTAAATACAAAAAAGACAAAAAAAAAATTCCAAAAATTTTGAAAATTTTCCCCCCCTCCCCCCTTAGCTTTTTTTGAGTAATTTTGCAAAAAAAAATAAATTGATTTTTTTATTGCCAATTGATTGAAATACGTTTCTTTTCACTCAAATAATGCTTTAAATACAAAAAAGACCAAAAAAAAAAATTCTTAAAATTTTGAAAATTTTCCCCTACTCCCTCCTTAGATTTTTTTGAGTAATTTTGCAAAAAAAATAAATTGATTTTTTTTATTGCCAATTGATTTAAATACGTTTCTTTTCACTCAAATAATGCTTTAAATACAAAAAAGACCAAAAAAAAAATTCCAAAAATTTTGAAAATTTTCCCCCCCCTCCCCCCTTAGCTTTTTTTGAGTAATTTTGCAAAAAAAAATAAATTGATTTTTTTTATTGCCAATTGATTGAAATACGTTTCTTTTCACTCAAATAATGCTTTAAATACAAAAAAGACCAAAAAAAAATTCTTAAAATTTTGAAAATTTTCCCCTACTCCCTCCTTAGATTTTTTTGAGTAATTTTGCAAAAAAAAATAAATTGATTTTTTTTATTGCCAATTGATTGAAATACGTTTCTTTTCACTCAAATAATGCTTTAAATACAAAAAAGACCAAAAAAAAAATTCTAAAAATTTTGAAAATTTTCCCCCCCTCCCCCCTTAGCTTTTTTTGAGTAATTTTGCAAAAAAAAATAAATTGATTTTTTTTATTGCCAATTGATTGAAATACGTTTCTTTTCACTCAAATAATGCTTTAAATACAAAAAAGACCAAAAAAAAAATTCTTAAAATTTTGAAAATTTTCCCCTACTCCCTCCTTAGATTTTTTTGAGTAATTTTGCAAAAAAAAATAAATTGATTTTTTTTATTGCCAATTGATTGAAATACGTTTCTTTTCACTCAAATAATGCTTTAAATACAAAAAAGACCAAAAAAAAATTCTAAAAATTTTGAAAATTTTCCCCCCCTCCCCCCTTAGCTTTTTTTGAGTAATTTTGCAAAAAAAAAATAAATTGATTTTTTTTATTGCCAATTGATTGAAATACGTTTCTTTTCACTCAAATAATGCTTTAAATACAAAAAAGACCAAAAAAAAAATTCCAAAAATTTTGAAAATTTTCCCCCCCTCCCCCCTTAGCTTTTTTTGAGTAATTTTGCAAAAAAAAATAAATTGATTTTTTTTAATTCCAATTGATTGAAATACGTTTCTTTTCACTCAAATAATGCTTTAAATACAAAAAAGACCAAAAAAAAATTCTAAAAATTTTGAAAATTTTCCCTTACTCCCCCCTTAGCTTTTTTTGAGTAATTTTGCAAAAAAAAATAAATTGATTTTTTTTAATGCCAATTGATTGAAATACGTTTCTTTTCACTCAAATAATGCTTTAAATAAAAAAAAGACCAAAAAAAAAAATTCCAAAAATTTTGAAAATTTTCCCCCCCTCCCCCCTTAGCTTTTTTTGAGTAATTTTGCAAAAAAAAATAAATTGATTTTTTTATTGCCAATTGATTGAAATACGTTTCTTTTCACTCAAATAATGCTTTAAATACAAAAAAGACCAAAAAAAAAAATTCTAAAAATTTTGAAAATTTTCCCCCCCTCCCCCCTTAGCTTTTTTTGAGTAATTTTGCAAAAAAAAATAAATTGATTTTTTTAATGCCAATTGATTGAAATACGTTTCTTTTCACTCAAATAATGCTTTAAATACAAAAAAGACCAAAAAAAAAATTCTTAAAATTTTGAAAATTTTCCCCTACTCCCTCCTTAGATTTTTTTGAGTAATTTTGCAAAAAAAAATAAATTGATTTTTTTTATTGCCAATTGATTGAAATACGTTTCTTTTCACTCAAATAATGCTTTAAATACAAAAAAGACCAAAAAAAAAATTCCAAAAATTTTGAAAATTTTCCCCCCCTCCCCCCTTAGCTTTTTTTGAGTAATTTTGCAAAAAAAATAAATTGATTTTTTTTAATTCCAATTGATTGAAATACGTTTCTTTTCACTCAAATAATGCTTTAAATACAAAAAAGACCAAAAAAAAAATTCTTAAAATTTTGAAAATTTTCCCCTACTCCCCCCTTAGCTTTTTTTGAGTTATTTTGCAAAAAAAAAAAAAAGATTTTTTTTAATTCCAATTGATTGAAATACGTTTCTTTTCACTCAAATAATGCTTTAAATACAAAAAAGACCAAAAAAAAAAATTCCAAAAATTTTGAAAATTTTCCCCTACTCCCCCCTTAGCTTTTTTTGAGTTATTTTGCAAAAAAAAAAAATAAATTGATTTTTTTTAATTCCAATTGATTGAAATACGTTTCTTTTCACTCAAATAATGCATTAAATACAAAAAAGACCAAAAAAAAAATTCCAAAAATTTTGAAAATTTTCCCCCCCTCCCCCCTTAGCTTTTTTTGAGTAATTTTGCAAAAAAAAAAAATAAATTGATTTTTGTTATTGCCAATTGATTGAAATACGTTTCTTTTCACTCAAATAATGCTTTAAATACAAAAAAGACCAAAAAAAAAAAATCCAAAAATTTTGAAAATTTTCCCCTACTCCCCCCTTCGCTTTTTTTGAGTAATTTTGCAAAAAAAAATAAATTGATTTTTTTTAATTCCAATTGATTGAAATACGTTTCTTTTCACTCAAATAATGCTTTAAATACAAAAAAGACCAAAAAAAAAATTCTTAAAATTTTGAAAATTTTCCCCTACTCCCCCCTTAGCTTTTTTTGAGTTATTTTGCAAAAAAAAAAAAAAGATTTTTTTTAATTCCAATTGATTGAAATACGTTTCTTTTCACTCAAATAATGCTTTAAATACAAAAAAGACCAAAAAAAAAAATTCCAAAAATTTTGAAAATTTTCCCCTACTCCCCCCTTAGCTTTTTTTGAGTAATTTTGCAAAAAAAAAATAAATTGATTTTTTTTATTGCCAATTGATTGAAATACGTTTCTTTTCACTCAAATAATGCTTTAAATACAAAAAAGACCAAAAAAAAAATTCCAAAAATTTTGAAAATTTTCCCCCCCTCCCCCCTTAGCTTTTTTTGAGTAATTTTGCAAAAAAAAATAAATTGATTTTTTTTAATTCCAATTGATTGAAATACGTTTCTTTTCACTCAAATAATGCTTTAAATACAAAAAAGACCAAAAAAAAATTCTAAAAATTTTGAAAATTTTCCCTTACTCCCCCCTTAGCTTTTTTTGAGTAATTTTGCAAAAAAAAATAAATTGATTTTTTTTAATGCCAATTGATTGAAATACGTTTCTTTTCACTCAAATAATGCTTTAAATAAAAAAAAGACCAAAAAAAAAAAATTCCAAAAATTTTGAAAATTTTCCCCCCCTCCCCCCCTTAGCTTTTTTTGAGTAATTTTGCAAAAAAAAATAAATTGATTTTTTTATTGCCAATTGATTGAAATACGTTTCTTTTCACTCAAATAATGCTTTAAATACAAAAAAGACCAAAAAAAAAAATTCTAAAAATTTTGAAAATTTTCCCCCCCTCCCCCCTTAGCTTTTTTTGAGTAATTTTGCAAAAAAAAATAAATTGATTTTTTTAATGCCAATTGATTGAAATACGTTTCTTTTCACTCAAATAATGCTTTAAATACAAAAAAGACCAAAAAAAAAATTCTTAAAATTTTGAAAATTTTCCCCTACTCCCTCCTTAGATTTTTTTGAGTAATTTTGCAAAAAAAAATAAATTGATTTTTTTTATTGCCAATTGATTGAAATACGTTTCTTTTCACTCAAATAATGCTTTAAATACAAAAAAGACCAAAAAAAAAAATTCTTAAAATTTTGAAAATTTTCCCCTACTCCCCCCTTAGCTTTTTTTGAGTTATTTTGCAAAAAAAAAAAAAAGATTTTTTTTAATTCCAATTGATTGAAATACGTTTCTTTTCACTCAAATAATGCTTTAAATACAAAAAAGACCAAAAAAAAAAATTCCAAAAATTTTGAAAATTTTCCCCTACTCCCCCCTTAGCTTTTTTTGAGTTATTTTGCAAAAAAAAAAATAAATTGATTTTTTTTAATTACAATTGATTGAAATACGTTTCTTTTCACTCAAATAATGCATTAAATACAAAAAAGACCAAAAAAAAAATTCCAAAAATTTTGAAAATTTTCCCCCCCTCCCCCCTTAGCTTTTTTTGAGTAATTTTGCAAAAAAAAAAAATAAATTGATTTTTGTTATTGCCAATTGATTGAAATACGTTTCTTTTCACTCAAATAATGCTTTAAATACAAAAAAGACCAAAAAAAAAATTCCAAAAATTTTGAAAATTTTCCCCTACTCCCTCCTTAGATTTTTTTGAGTAATTTTGCAAAAAAAAATAAATTGATTTTTTTTATTGCCAATTGATTGAAATACGTTTCTTTTCACTCAAATAATGCTTTAAATACAAAAAAGACCAAAAAAAAAATTCTAAAAATTTTGAAAATTTTCCCCCCCCTCCCCCCTTAGCTTTTTTTGAGTAATTTTGCAAAAAAAAAATAAATTGATTTTTTTTATTGCCAATTGATTGAAATACGTTTCGTTTCACTCAAATAATGCTTTAAATACAAAATAGACCAAAAAAAAAAAATTCCAAAAATTTTGAAAATTTTCCCCCCCCCCCCCCCTTAGCTTTTTTTGAGTAATTTTGCAAAAAAAAAATAAATTGATTTTTTTTAATTCCAATTGATTGAAATACGTTTCTTTTCACTCAAATAATGCTTTAAATACAAAAAAGACCAAAAAAAAATTCTAAAAATTTTGAAAATTTTCCCCTACTCCCCCCTTAGCTTTTTTTGAGTAATTTTGCAAAAAAAAATAAATAAATATTTTTTAATTCCAATTGATTGAAATACGTTTCTTTTCACTCAAATAATGCTTTAAATACAAAAAAGACCAAAAAAAAAAAATTCCAAAAATTTTGAAAATTTTCCCCCCCTCCCCCCTTAGCTTTTTTTGAGTAATTTTGCAAAAAAAAAATAAATTGATTTTTTTAATGCCAATTGATTGAAATACGTTTCTTTTCACTCAAATAATGCTTTAAATACAAAAAAGACCAAAAAAAAAATTCTTAAAATTTTGAAAATTTTCCCCTACTCCCTCCTTAGATTTTTTTGAGTAATTTTGCAAAAAAAAATAAATTGATTTTTTTTATTGCCAATTGATTGAAATACGTTTCTTTTCACTCAAATAATGCTTTAAATACAAAAAAGACCAAAAAAAAAAATTCCAAAAATTTTGAAAAT
Source organism: Anopheles funestus (assembly GCF_943734845.2). Lineage (NCBI taxonomy): Eukaryota > Metazoa > Arthropoda > Insecta > Diptera > Culicidae > Anopheles > Anopheles funestus. Next base: position 58,852 of record NW_026045321.1, read on the forward strand.
TTTCCCCCCCTCCCCCCTTAGCTTTTTTGAGTAATTTTGCAAAAAAAAATAAATTGATTTTTTTTAATTCCAATTGATTGAAATACGTTTCTTTTCACTCAAATAATGCTTTAAATACAAAAAAGACCAAAAAAAAAATTCTTAAAATTTTGAAAATTTTCCCCTACTCCCCCCTTAGCTTTTTTTGAGTTATTTTGCAAAAAAAAAAAATAAATTGATTTTTATTAATTCCAATTGATTGAAATACGTTTCTTTTCACTCAAATAATGCTTTAAATACAAAAAAGACCAAAAAAAAAAAATTCCAAAAATTTTGAAAATTTTCCCCCCCTCCCCCCTTAGCTTTTTTTGAGTAATTTTGCAAAAAAAAAATAAATTGATTTTTTTTATTGCCAATTGATTGAAATACGTTTCTTTTCACTCAAATAATGCTTTAAATACAAAAAAGACCAAAAAAAAAATTCTAAAAATTTTGAAAATTTTCCCCCCCTCCCCCCTTAGCTTTTTTTGAGTAATTTTGCAAAAAAAAATAAATTGATTTTTTTTATTGCCAATTGATTGAAATACGTTTCTTTTCACTCAAATAATGCTTTAAATACAAAAAAGACCAAAAAAAAAATTCCAAAAATTTTGAAAATTTTCCCCTACTCCCCCCTTAGCTTTTTTTGAGTAATTTTGCAAAAAAAAATAAATTGATTTTTTTTATTGCCAATTGATTGAAATACGTTTCTTTTCACTCAAATAATGCTTTAAATACAAAAAAGACCAAAAAAAAAATCTAAAAATTTTGAAAATTTTCCCCCCTCCCCCCTTAGCTTTTTTTGAGTAATTTTGCAAAAAAAAATAAATTGATTTTTTTTAATTCCAATTGACTGAAATACGTTTCTTTTCACTCAAATAATGCTTTAAATACAAAAAAGACCAAAAAAAAAATTCTTAAAATTTTGAAAATTTTCCCCTACTCCCTCCTTAGATTTTTTTGAGTAATTTTGCAAAAAAAAATAAATTGATTTTTTTTATTGCCAATTGATTGAAATACGTTTCTTTTCACTCAAATAATGCTTTAAATAAAAAAAAGACCAAAAAAAAAAAAATTCCAAAAATTTTGAAAATTTTCCCCCCCTCCCCCCTTAGCTTTTTTTGAGTAATTTTGCAAAAAAAAATAAATTGATTTTTTTATTGCCAATTGATTGAAATACGTTTCTTTTCACTCAAATAATGCTTTAAATACAAAAAAGACCAAAAAAAAAAATTCTAAAAATTTTGAAAATTTTCCCCCCCTCCCCCCTTAGCTTTTTTTGAGTAATTTTGCAAAAAAAAATAAATTGATTTTTTTAATGCCAATTGATTGAAATACGTTTCTTTTCACTCAAATAATGCTTTAAATACAAAAAAGACCAAAAAAAAAATTCTTAAAATTTTGAAAATTTTCCCCTACTCCCTCCTTAGATTTTTTTGAGTAATTTTGCAAAAAAAAATAAATTGATTTTTTTTATTGCCAATTGATTGAAATACGTTTCTTTTCACTCAAATAATGCTTTAAATACAAAAAAGACCAAAAAAAAAAATTCCAAAAATTTTGAAAATTTTCCCCCCCTCCCCCCTTAGCTTTTTTTGAGTAATTTTGCAAAAAAAAATAAATTGATTTTTTTTAATTCCAATTGATTGAAATACGTTTCTTTTCACTCAAATAATGCTTTAAATACAAAAAAGACCAAAAAAAAAAATTCTTAAAATTTTGAAAATTTTCCCCTACTCCCCCCTTAGCTTTTTTTGAGTTATTTTGCAAAAAAAAAAAAAAGATTTTTTTTAATTACAATTGATTGAAATACGTTTATTTTCACTCAAATAATGCTTTAAATACAAAAAAGACCAAAAAAAAAAATTCCAAAAATTTTGAAAATTTTCCCCTACTCCCCCCTTAGCTTTTTTTGAGTTATTTTGCAAAAAAAAAAAATAAATTGATTTTTTTTAATTCCAATTGATTGAAATACGTTTCTTTTCACTCAAATAATGCTTTAAATACAAAAAAGACCAAAAAAAAAATTCCAAAAATTTGAAAATTTTCCCCCCCTCCCCCCTTAGCTTATTTTGAGTAATTTTGCAAAAAAAAAAAATAAATTGATTTTTGTTATTGCCAATTGATTGAAATACGTTTCTTTTCACTCAAATAATGCTTTAAATACAAAAAAGACCAAAAAAAAAAATTCCAAAAATTTTGAAAATTTTCCCCTACTCCCCCCTTAGCTTTTTTTGAGTAATTTTGCAAAAAAAAATAAATTGATTTTTTTTAATTCCAATTGATTGAAATACGTTTCTTTTCACTCAAATAATGCTTTAAATACAAAAAAAGACCAAAAAAAAAAATTCTTAAAATTTTGAAAATTTTCCCCTACTCCCCCCTTAGCTTTTTTTGAGTTATTTTGCAAAAAAAAAAAAAAAGATTTTTTTTAATTCCAATTGATTGAAATACGTTTCTTTTCACTCAAATAATGCTTTAAATACAAAAAAGACCAAAAAAAAAAAATTCCAAAAATTTTGAAAATTTTCCCCTACTCCCCCCTTAGCTTTTTTTGAGTAATTTTGCAAAAAAAAAATAAATTGATTTTTTTTATTGCCAATTGATTGAAATACGTTTCTTTTCACTCAAATAATGCTTTAAATACAAAAAAGACCAAAAAAAAAATTCCAAAAATTTTGAAAATTTTCCCCCCCTCCCCCCTTAGCTTTTTTTGAGTAATTTTGCAAAAAAAAATAAATTGATTTTTTTTAATTCCAATTGATTGAAATACGTTTCTTTTCACTCAAATAATGCTTTAAATACAAAAAAGACCAAAAAAAAATTCTAAAAATTTTGAAAATTTTCCCTTACTCCCCCCTTAGCTTTTTTTGAGTAATTTTGCAAAAAAAAATAAATTGATTTTTTTTATTGCCAATTGATTGAAATACGTTTCTTTTCACTCAAATAATGCTTTAAATAAAAAAAAGACCAAAAAAAAAAAATTCCAAAAATTTTGAAAATTTTCCCCCCCTCCCCCCTTAGCTTTTTTTGAGTAATTTTGCAAAAAAAAATAAATTGATTTTTTTATTGCCAATTGATTGAAATACGTTTCTTTTCACTCAAATAATGCTTTAAATACAAAAAAGACCAAAAAAAAAATTCTAAAAATTTTGAAAATTTTCCCCCCCTCCCCCCTTAGCTTTTTTTGAGTAATTTTGCAAAAAAAAATAAATTGATTTTTTTAATGCCAATTGATTGAAATACGTTTCTTTTCACTCAAATAATGCTTTAAATACAAAAAAGACCAAAAAAAAAATTCTTAAAATTTTGAAAATTTTCCCCTACTCCCTCCTTAGATTTTTTTGAGTAATTTTGCAAAAAAAAATAAATTGATTTTTTTTATTGCCAATTGATTGAAATACGTTTCTTTTCACTCAAATAATGCTTTAAATACAAAAAAGACCAAAAAAAAAATTCTTAAATTTTGAAAATTTTCCCCTACTCCCCCCTTAGCTTTTTTTGAGTTATTTTGCAAAAAAAAAAAAAAAGATTTTTTTTAATTCCAATTGATTGAAATACGTTTCTTTTCACTCAAATAATGCTTTAAATACAAAAAAGACCAAAAAAAAAATTCCAAAAATTTTGAAAATTTTCCCCTACTCCCCCCTTAGCTTTTTTTGAGTTATTTTGCAAAAAAAAAAAATAAATTGATTTTTTTTAATTCCAATTGATTGAAATACGTTTCTTTTCACTCAAATAATGCATTAAATACAAAAAAGACCAAAAAAAAAATTCCAAAAATTTTGAAAATTTTCCCCCCCCTCCCCCTTAGCTTTTTTTGAGTAATTTTGCAAAAAAAAAAAAATAAATTGATTTTTGTTATTGCCAATTGATTGAAATACGTTTCTTTTCACTCAAATAATGCTTTAAATACAAAAAAGACCAAAAAAAAATTCCAAAAATTTGAAAATTTTCCCCTACTCCCTCCTTAGATTTTTTTGAGTAATTTTGCAAAAAAAAATAAATTGATTTTTTTTATTGCCAATTGATTGAAATACGTTTCTTTTCACTCAAATAATGCTTTAAATACAAAAAAGACCAAAAAAAACATTCTAAAAATTTTGAAAATTTTCCCCCCCTCCCCCCTTAGCTTTTTTTGAGTAATTTTGCAAAAAAAAAATAAATTGATTTTTTTTATTGCCAATTGATTGAAATACGTTTCGTTTCACTCAAATAATGCTTTAAATACAAAATAGACCAAAAAAAAAAATTCCAAAAATTTTGAAAATTTTCCCCCCCTCCCCCCTTAGCTTTTTTTGAGTAATTTTGCAAAAAAAAAAATAAATTGATTTTTTTTAATTCCAATTGATTGAAATACGTTTCTTTTCACTCAAATAATGCTTTAAATACAAAAAAGACCAAAAAAAAATTCTAAAAATTTTGAAAATTTTCCCCTACTCCCCCCTTAGCTTTTTTTGAGTAATTTTGCAAAAAAAAATAAATAAATATTTTTTAATTCCAATTGATTGAAATACGTTTCTTTTCACTCAAATAATGCTTTAAATACAAAAAAGACCAAAAAAAAAAAAATTCAAACATTTTGAAATTTTCCCCCCCTCCCCCCTTAAGCTTTTTTTGAGTAATTTTGCAAAAAAAAAATAAATTGATTTTTTTATTGCCAATTGATTGAAATACGTTTCTTTTCACTCAAATAATGCTTTAAATACAAAAAAGACCAAAAAAAAAATTCTTAAAATTTTGAAAATTTTCCCCTACTCCCTCCTTAGATTTTTTGAGTAATTTTGCAAAAAAAAATAAATTGATTTTTTTTATTGCCAATTGATTGAAATACGTTTCTTTTCACTCAAATAATGCTTTAAATACAAAAAAGACCAAAAAAAAAAAATTCCAAAAATTTTGAAAATTTTCCCCCCCTCCCCCCTTAGCTTTTTTGAGTAATTTTGCAAAAAAAAATAAATTGATTTTTTTTTAATTCCAATTGATTGAAATACGTTTCTTTTCACTCAAATAATGCTTTAAATACAAAAAAGACCAAAAAAAAAAATTCTTAAAATTTTGAAAATTTTCCCCTACTCCCCCCTTAGCTTTTTTGAGTTATTTTGCAAAAAAAAAAATAATTGATTTTTATTAATTCCAATTGATTGAAATACGTTTCTTTTCACTCAAATAATGCTTTAAATACAAAAAAGACCAAAAAAAAAAATTCCAAAAATTTTGAAAATTTTCCCCCCCTCCCCCCCTTAGCTTTTTTTGAGTAATTTTGCAAAAAAAAAATAAATTGATTTTTTTTATTGCCAATTGATTGAAATACGTTTCTTTCACTCAAATAATGCTTTAAATACAAAAAAGACCAAAAAAAAAAAATTCTAAAAATTTTGAAAATTTTCCCCCCCTCCCCCCTTAGCTTTTTTTGAGTAATTTTGCAAAAAAAAATAAATTGATTTTTTTTATTGCCAATTGATTGAAATACGTTTCTTTTCACTCAAATAATGCTTTAAATACAAAAAAGACCAAAAAAAAAAAATTCCAAAAATTTTGAAAATTTTTCCCCTACTCCCCCCTTAGCTTTTTTTGAGTAATTTTGCAAAAAAAAAATAAATTGATTTTTTTTATTGCCAATTGATTGAAATACGTTTCTTTTCACTCAAATAATGCTTTAAATACAAAAAGACCAAAAAAAAAAATCTAAAATTTTTGAAAATTTTCCCCCCTCCCCCCTTAGCTTTTTTTGAGTAATTTTGCAAAAAAAAATAAATTGATTTTTTTTAATTCCAATTGACTGAAATACGTTTCTTTTCACTCAAATAATGCTTTAAATACAAAAAAGACCAAAAAAAAAATTCTTAAAATTTTGAAAATTTTCCCCTACTCCCTCCTTAGATTTTTTTGAGTAATTTTGCAAAAAAAAATAAATTGATTTTTTTTATTGCCAATTGATTGAAATACGTTTCTTTTCACTCAAATAATGCTTTAAATACAAAAAAGACCAAAAAAAAAAATTCCAAAAATTTTGAAAATTTTCCCCCCCTCCCCCCTTAGCTTTTTTTGAGTAATTTTGCAAAAAAAAAAAAATTGGTTTTTTTTTATTGCCAATTGATTGAAATACGTTTCTTTTCACTCAAATAATGCTTTAAATACAAAAAAGACCAAAAAAAAAAATTCTTAAAATTTTGAAAATTTTCCCCTACTCCCTCCTTAGATTTTTTTGAGTAATTTTGCAAAAAAAAATAAATTGATTTTTTTTATTGCCAATTGATTGAAATACGTTTCTTTTCACTCAAATAATGCTTTAAATACAAAAAAGACAAAAAAAAAATTCCAAAAATTTTGAAAATTTTCCCCCCCTCCCCCCTTAGCTTTTTTTGAGTAATTTTGCAAAAAAAAAATAAATTGTTTTTTTTTAATTCCAATTGATTGAAATACGTTTCTTTTCACTCAAATAATGCTTTAAATACAAAAAAGACCAAAAAAAAATTCTAAAATTTGAAAATTTTCCCCCCCTCCCCCCTTAGCTTTTTTTGAGTAATTTTGCAAAAAAAAATAAATTGATTTTTTTTATTGCCAATTGATTGAAATACGTTTCTTTTCACTCAAATAATGCTTTAAATACAAAAAAGACCAAAAAAAAAATTCCAAAAATTTTGAAAACTTTCCCCCCCTCCCCCCTTAGCTTTTTTTTGAGTAATTTTGCAAAAAAATATAAATTGATTTTTTTTATTGCCAATTGATTGAAATACGTTTCTTTTCACTCAAATAATGCTTTAAATACAAAAAAGACCAAAAAAAAAATTCTAAAAATTTTGAAAATTTTCCCCCCCCTCCCCCCTTAGCTTTTTTTGAGTAATTTTGCAAAAAAAAATAAATTGATTTTTTTTAATTCCAATTGATTGAAATACGTTTCTTTTCACTCAAATAATGCTTTAAATACAAAAAAGACCAAAAAAAAAATTCTAAAAATTTTGAAAATTTCCCCCCCCTCCCCCCTTAGCTTTTTTTGAGTAATTTTGCAAAAAAAAATAAATTTATTTTTTTTTATTGCCAATTGATTGAAATACGTTTCTTTTCACTCAAATAATGCTTTAAATACAAAAAAGACCAAAAAAAAAAAAATTCCAAAAATTTTGAAAATTTTCCCCCCCCTCCCCCCTTAGCTTTTTTTGAGTAATTTTGCAAAAAAAAAAATAAATTGATTTTTTTTAATTCCAATTGATTGAAATACGTTTCTTTTCACTCAAATAATGCTTTAAATACAAAAAAGACCAAAAAAAAAATTCTAAAAATTTTGAAAATTTTCCCCCCCTCCCCCCTTAGCTTTTTTTGAGTAATTTTGCAAAAAAAAATAAATTGATTTTTTTTATTGCCAATTGATTGAAATACGTTTCTTTTCACTCAAATAATGCTTTAAATACAAAAAAGACCAAAAAAAAAATTCCAAAAATTTTGAAAATTTTCCCCCCCTCCCCCCTTAGCTGTTTTTGAGTAATTTTGCAAAAAAAAAAAATTGATTTTTTTTATTGCCAATTGATTGAAATACGTTTCTTTTCACTCAAATAATGCTTTAAATACAAAAAAGACAAAAAAAAAAATTCTAAAAATTTTGAAAATTTTCCCCCCCTCCCCCCTTAGCTTTTTTTGAGTAATTTTGCAAAAAAAAATAAATTGATTTTTTTTATTGCCAATTGATTGAAATACGTTTCTTTTCACTCAAATAATGCTTTAAATACAAAAAAGACCAAAAAAAAAAAATTCCAAAAATTTTGAAAATTTTTCCCCCCTCCCCCCTTAGCTTTTTTTGAGTAATTTTGCAAAAAAAATAAATTGATTTTTTTTATTGCCAATTGATTGAAATACGTTTCTTTTCACTCAAATAATGCTTTAAATACAAAAAAGACCAAAAAAAAAATTCTTAAAATTTTGAAAATTTTCCCCTACTCCCTCCTTAGATTTTTTTGAGTAATTTTGCAAAAAAAAATAAATTGATTTTTTTTATTGCCAATTGATTGAAATACGTTTCTTTTCACTCAAATAATGCTTTAAATACAAAAAAGACCAAAAAAAAAATTCCAAAAATTTTGAAAATTTTCCCCCCTCCCCCCTTAGCTTTTTTTGAGTAATTTTGCAAAAAAAAATAAATTGATTTTTTTTAATTCCAATTGATTGAAATACGTTTCTTTTCACTCAAATAATGCTTTAAATACAAAAAAGACCAAAAAAAAAATTCCAAAAATTTTGAAAATTTTCCCCCCCTCCCCCCTTAGCTTTTTTTGAGTAATTTTGCAAAAAAAAATAAATTGATTTTTTTTAATTCCAATTGATTGAAATACGTTTCTTTTCACTCAAATAATGCTTTAAATACAAAAAAGACCAAAAAAAAAATTCTAAAAATTTTAACAATTTTCCCCCCCTCCCCCCTTAGCTTTTTTTGAGTAATTTTGCAAAAAAAATAAATTGATTTTTTTTATTGCCAATTGATTGAAATACGTTTCTTTTCACTCAAATAATGCTTTAAATACAAAAAAGACCAAAAAAAAAAATTCCAAAAATTTTGAAAATTTTCCCCCCCTCCCCCCTTAGCTTTTTTTGAGTAATTTTGCAAAAAAAAATAAATTGATTTTTTTTAATTCCAATTGATTGAAATACGTTTCTTTTCACTCAAATAATGCTTTAAATACAAAAAAGACCAAAAAAAAAATTCTAAAAATTTTGAAAATTTTTGAAAATTTTGAAAATTTTCCCCTACTCCCTCCTTAGATTTTTTTGAGTAATTTTGCAAAAAAAAATAAATTGATTTTTTTTATTGCCAATTGATTGAAATACGTTTCTTTTCACTCAAATAATGCTTTAAACACAAAAAAGACCAAAAAAAAAAAATTCCAAAAATTTTGAAAATTTTCCCCCCCTCCCCCCTTAGCTTTTTTTGAGTAATTTTGCAAAAAAAAATAAATTGATTTTTTTTAATTCCAATTGATTGAAATACGTTTCTTTTCACTAAAATAATGCTTTAAATACAAAAAAGACCAAAAAAAAATTCCAAAAATTTTGAAAATTTTCCCCCCCTCCCCCCTTAGCTTTTTTTGAGTAATTTTGCAAAAAAAAATAAATTGATTTTTTTTATTGCCAATTGATTGAAATACGTTTCTTTTCACTCAAATAATGCTTTAAATACAAAAAAGACCAAAAAAAAAAATTCCAAAAATTTTGAAAATTTTCCCCCCCTCCCCCCTTAGCTGTTTTTGAGTAATTTTGCAAAAAAAAATAAATTGATTTTTTTTATTGCCAATTGATTGAAATACGTTTCTTTTCACTCAAATAATGCTTTAAATACAAAAAAGACCAAAAAAAAATTCTAAAAATTTTGAAAATTTTCCCCCCCTCCCCCCTTAGCTTTTTTTGAGTAATTTTGCAAAAAAAAATAAATTGATTTTTTTTATTGCCAATTGATTGAAATACGTTTCTTTTCACTCAAATAATGCTTTAAATACAAAAAAGACCAAAAAAAAAATTCCAAAAATTTTGAAAATTTCCCCCCCCCCTCCCCCCTTAGCTTTTTTTGAGTAATTTTGCAAAAAAAAATAAATTGATTTTTTTTATTGCCAATTGATTGAAATACGTTTCTTTTCACTCAAATAATGCTTTAAATACAAAAAAGACCAAAAAAAAAAATTCCAAAAATTTTGAAAATTTTCCCCCCCTCCCCCCTTAGCTTTTTTTGAGTAATTTTGCAAAAAAAAATAAATTGATTTTTTTTAATTCCAATTGATTGAAATACGTTTCTTTTCACTCAAATAATGCTTTAAATACAAAAAAGACCAAAAAAAAATTCTAAAAATTTTGAAAATTTTCCCCCCCTCCCCCTTAGCTTTTTTGAGTAATTTGCAAAAAAAAAAAATAAATTGATTTTTTTTATTGCCAATTGATTGAAATACGTTTCTTTTCACTCAAATAATGCTTTAAATACAAAAAAGACCAAAAAAAAAAAATTCCAAAAATTTTGAAAATTTTCCCCCCCTCCCCCCTTAGCTTTTTTTGAGTAATTTTGCAAAAAAAATAAATTGATTTTTTTTAATTCCAATTGATTGAAATACGTTTCTTTTCACTCAAATAATGCTTTAAATACAAAAAAGACCAAAAAAAAAAATTCCAAAAATTTTGAAAATTTCCCCCCCTCCCCCCTTAGCTTTTTTTGAGTAATTTTGCAAAAAAAAAAATAAATTGATTTTTTTTATTGCCAATTGATTGAAATACGTTTCTTTTCACTCAAATAATGCTTTAAATACAAAAAAGACAAAAAAAAAATTCTTAAAATTTTGAAAATTTTCCCCTACTCCCTCCTTAGATTTTTTTGAGTAATTTTGCAAAAAAAAATAAATTGATTTTTTTTATTGCCAATTGATTGAAATACGTTTCTTTTCACTCAAATAATGCTTTAAATACAAAAAAGACCAAAAAAAAAATTCTAAAAATTTTGAAAATTTTCCCCCCCTCCCCCCTTACCTTTTTTTGAGTAATTTTGCAAAAAAAAATAAATTGATTTTTTTTATTGCCAATTGATTGAAATACGTTTCTTTTCACTCAAATAATGCTTTAAATACAAAAAAGACCAAAAAAAAAAATCCAAAAATTTTGAAAATTTCCCCCCCCTCCCCCCTTAGCTTTTTTTGAGTAATTTGCAAAAAAAAAATAAATTGATTTTTTTTATTGCCAATTGATTGAAATACGTTTCTTTTCACTCAAATAATGCTTTAAATACAAAAAAGACCAAAAAAAAAATTCCAAAAATTTTGAAAATTTTCCCCCCCCTCCCCCCTTAGATTTTTTTGAGTAATTTTGCAAAAAAAAATAAATTGATTTTTTTTATTGCCAATTGATTGAAATACGTTTCTTTTCACTCAAATAATGCTTTAAATACAAAAAAGACCAAAAAAAAAATTCTAAAATTTTGAAAATTTTCCCCCCCTCCCCCCTTAGCTTTTTTTGAGTAATTTTGCAAAAAAAAATAAATTGATTTTTTTTAATTCCAATTGATTGAAATACGTTTCTTTTCACTCAAATAATGCTTAAATACAAAAAAGACCAAAAAAAAATTCTAAAAATTTTGAAAATTTTCCCCCCCTCCCCCTTAGCTTTTTTGAGTAATTTTGCAAAAAAAAAAAATAAATTGATTTTTTTTATTGCCAATTGATTGAAATACGTTTCTTTTCACTCAAATAATGCTTTAAATACAAAAAAGACCAAAAAAAAAAAATTCCAAAAATTTTGAAAATTTTCCCCCCCTCCCCCCTTAGCTTTTTTTGAGTAATTTTGCAAAAAAAATAAATTGATTTTTTTTAATTCCAATTGATTGAAATACGTTTCTTTTCACTCAAATAATGCTTTAAATACAAAAAAGACCAAAAAAAAAAAATTCCAAAAATTTTGAAAATTTCCCCCCCTCCCCCCTTAGCTTTTTTTGAGTAATTTTGCAAAAAAAAAATAATTGATTTTTTTTATTGCCAATTGATTGAAATACGTTTCTTTTCACTCAAATAATGCTTTAAATACAAAAAAGACAAAAAAAAAATTCTAAAAATTTTGAAAATTTTCCCCTACTCCCTCCTTAGATTTTTTTGAGTAATTTTGCAAAAAAAATAAATTGATTTTTTTTATTGCCAATTGATTGAAATACGTTTCTTTTCACTCAAATAATGCTTTAAATACAAAAAAGACCAAAAAAAAATTC
>NW_026045322.1:0-30882 GCF_943734845.2 Anopheles funestus
ATTGCCAATTGATTGAAATACGTTTCTTTTCACTCAAATAATGCTTTAAATACAAAAAAGACCAAAAAAAAAATTCTAAAAATTTTGAAAATTTTCCCCCCCTCCCCCCTTAGCTTTTTTTGAGTAATTTTGCAAAAAAAAAATAAATTGATTTTTTTTATTGCCAATTGATTGAAATACGTTTCTTTTCACTCAAATAATGCTTTAAATACAAAAAAGACCAAAAAAAAAATTCCAAAAATTTTGAAAATTTTTCCCCCCTCCCCCCTTAGCTTTTTTTGAGTAATTTTGCAAAAAAAAATAAATTGATTTTTTTTAATTCCAATTGATTGAAATACGTTTCTTTTCACTCAAATAATGCTTTAAATACAAAAAAGACCAAAAAAAAAATTCTTAAAATTTTGAAAATTTTCCCGTACTCCCTCCTTAGATTTTTTTGAGTAATTTTGCAAAAAAAAATAAATTGATTTTTTTTATTGCCAATTGATTGAAATACGTTTCTTTTCACTCAAATAATGCTTTAAATGCAAAAAAGACCAAAAAAAAAATTCCAAAAATTTTGAAAATTTTCCCCCCCTCCCCCCTTAGCTTTTTTTGAGTAATTTTGCAAAAAAAAATAAATTGATTTTTTTTAATTCCAATTGATTGAAATACGTTTCTTTTCACTCAAATAATGCTTTAAATACAAAAAAGACCAAAAAAAAAAATTCCAAATATTTTGAAAATTTTGCCCCCCCCCCCCCCTTAGCTTTTTTTGAGTAATTTTGCAAAAAAAAATAAATTGATTTTTTTTAATTCCAATTGATTGAAATACGTTTCTTTCACTCAAATAATGCTTTAAATACAAAAAAGACCAAAAAAAAAAAATTCCAAAAATTTTGAAAATTTTCCCCCCCTCCCCCCTTAGCTTTTTTTGAGTAATTTTGCAAAAAAAAATAAATTGATTTTTTTATTGCCAATTGATTGAAATACGTTTCTTTTCACTCAAATAATGCTTTAAATACAAAAAAGACCAAAAAAAAAAATTCCAAAAATTTTGAAAATTTTCCCCCCCTCCCCCCTTAGCTTTTTTTGAGTAATTTTGCAAAAAAAAATAAATTGATTTTTTTTAATTCCAATTGATTGAAATACGTTTCTTTTCACTCAAATAATGCTTTAAACACAAAAAAAGACCAAAAAAAAAAATTTCAAAAATTTTGAAAATTTTCCCCCCCTCCCCCCTTAGCTTTTTTTGAGTAATTTTGCAAAAAAAAATAAATTGATTTTTTTTAATTCCAATTGATTGAAATACGTTTCTTTTCACTCAAATAATGCTTTAAATACAAAAAAGGCAAAAAAAATTCTAAAAATTTTGAAAATTCCCCCCCCCTCCCCCCTTAGCTTATTTTGAGTAATTTTGCAAAAAAAAATAAATTGATTTTTTTTATTGCCAATTGATTGAAATACGTTTCTTTTCACTCAAATAATGCTTTAAATACAAAAAAGACCAAAAAAAAAATTCCAAAAATTTTGAAAATTTTCCCCCCCTCCCCCCTTAGCTTTTTTTGAGTAATTTTGCAAAAAAAATAAATTGATTTTTTTTATTGCCAATTGATTGAAATACGTTTCTTTTCACTCAAATAATGCTTTAAATACAAAAAAGACCAAAAAAAAAAATTCCAAAAATTTTGAAAATTTTCCCCCCCTCCCCCCCTTAGCTTTTTTTGAGTAATTTTGCAAAAAAAAATAAATTGATTTTTTTTATTGCCAATTGATTGAAATACGTTTCTTTTCACTCAAATAATGCTTTAAAATACAAAAAAGACCAAAAAAAAAATTCCAAAAATTTTGAAAATTTTCCCCCCCCCCCCCCCTTAGCTTTTTTTGAGTAATTTTGCAAAAAAAAATAAATTGATTTTTTCTAATTCCAATTGATTGAAATACGTTTCTTTTCACTCAAATAATGCTTTAAATACAAAAAAGACCAAAAAAAAAAAATTCCAAAAATTTTGAAAATTTTCCCCCCCCGCCCCCCTTAGCTTTTTTTGAGTAATTTTGCAAAAAAAAATAAATAGATTTTTTTTAATTCCAATTGATTGAAATACGTTTCTTTTCACTCAAATAATGCTTTAAATACAAAAAAGACCAAAAAAAAAAAATCCAAAAATTTTGAAAATTTCCCCCCCCTCCCCCCTTAGCTTTTTTTTGAGTAATTTTGCAAAAAAAAATAAATAAATATTTTTTAATTCCAATTGATTGAAATACGTTTCTTTTCACTCAAATAATGCTTTAAATACAAAAAAGACCAAAAAAAAAATTCCAAAAATTTTGAAAATTTTCCCCCCCTCCCCCCTTAGCTTTTTTTGAGTAATTTTGCAAAAAAAAATAAATTGATTTTTTTTATTGCCAATTGATTGAAATACGTTTCTTTTCACTCAAATAATGCTTTAAATACAAAAAGGACCAAAAAAAAAAAATTCCAAAAATTTTGAAAATTTTCCCCCCCTCCCCCCTTAGCTTTTTTTTGAGTAATTTTGCAAAAAAAAATAAATTGATTTTTTTTATTGCCAATTGATTGAAATACGTTTCTTTTCACTCAAATAATGCTTTAAATACAAAAAAGACCAAAAAAAAATTCTTAAAATTTTGAAAATTTTCCCCTACTCCCTCCTTAGATTTTTTTGAGTAATTTTGCAAAAAAAAATAAATTGATTTTTTTTATTGCCAATTGATTGAAATACGTTTCTTTTCACTCAAATAATGCTTTAAATACAAAAAAGACCAAAAAAAAAATTCCAAAAATTTTGAAAATTTTCCCCTACTCCCTCCTTAGATTTTTTTGAGTAATTTTGCAAAAAAAAATAAATTGATTTTTTTTATTGCCAATTGATTGAAATACGTTTCTTTTCACTCAAATAATGCTTTAAATACAAAAAAGACCAAAAAAAAAATTCCAAAAATTTTGAAAATTTTCCCCCCCTCCCCCCTTAGCTTTTTTTGAGTAATTTTGCAAAAAAAAATAAATTGATTTTTTTAAATTCCAATTGATTGAAATACGTTTCTTTTCACTCAAATAATGCTTTAAATACAAAAAAGACCAAAAAAAAATTCTAAAAATTTTGAAAATTTTCCCCTACTCCCTCCTTAGATTTTTTTGAGTAATTTTGCAAAAAAAAATAAATTGATTTTTTTTATTGCCAATTGATTGAAATACGTTTCTTTTCACTCGAATAATGCTTTAAATACAAAAAAGACCAAAAAAAAAAATTCCAAAAATTTTGAAAATTTTCCCCCCCTCCCCCCTTAGCTTTTTTTGAGTAATTTTGCAAAAAAAAATAAATTGATTTTTTTTATTGCCAATTGATTGAAATACGTTTCTTTTCACTCAAATAATGCTTTAAATACAAAAAAGACCAAAAAAAAAAATTCCAAAAATTTTGAAAATTTTCCCCCCCTCCCCCTTAGCTTTTTTTGAGTAATTTTGCAAAAAAAAATAAATTGATTTTTTTTAATTCCAATTGATTGAAATACGTTTCTTTTCACTCAAATAATGCTTTAAATACAAAAAAGACCAAAAAAAAAAATTCTAAAAATTTTGAAAATTTTCCCCCCCTCCCCTTTAGCTTTTTTTGAGTAATTTTGCAAAAAAAAAATAAATTGATTTTTTTTATTGCCAATTGATTGAAATACGTTTCTTTTCACTCAAATAATGCTTTAAATACAAAAAAGACCAAAAAAAAAAATTCCAAAAATTTTGAAAATTTTCCCCCCCTCCCCCCTTAGCTTTTTTTGAGTAATTTTGCAAAAAAAAAATAAATTGATTTTTTTTAATTCCAATTGATTGAAATACGTTTCTTTTCACTCAAATAATGCTTTAAATACAAAAAAGACCAAAAAAAAAATTCTAAAAATTTTGAAAATTTTCCCCCCCTCCC
The DNA here is from genome assembly GCF_943734845.2 of Anopheles funestus. NCBI lineage: Eukaryota > Metazoa > Arthropoda > Insecta > Diptera > Culicidae > Anopheles > Anopheles funestus. The sequence continues at coordinate 3,915 of NW_026045322.1, forward strand.
CCCTTAGCTTTTTTTGAGTAATTTTGCAAAAAAAAATAAATTGATTTTTTTAAATTCCAATTGATTGAAATACGTTTCTTTTCACTCAAATAATGCTTTAAATACAAAAAAGACCAAAAAAAAATTCTTAAAATTTTGAAAATTTTCCCCTACTCCCTCCTTAGATTTTTTTGAGTAATTTTGCAAAAAAAAATAAATTGATTTTTTTTATTGCCAATTGATTGAAATACGTTTCTTTTCACTCAAATAATGCTTTAAATACAAAAAAGACCAAAAAAAAATTCTAAAAATTTTGAAAATTTTCCCCCCCTCCCCCCTTAGCTTTTTTTGAGTAATTTTGCAAAAAAAAATAAATTGATTTTTTTTAATTCCAATTGATTGAAATACGTTTCTTTTCACTCAAATAATGCTTTAAATACAAAAAAAGACCAAAAAAAAAATTCTTAAAATTTTGAAAATTTTCCCCTACTCCCTCCTTAGATTTTTTTGAGTAATTTTGCAAAAAAAATAAATTGATTTTTTTTATTGCCAATTGATTGAAATACGTTTCTTTTCACTCAAATAATGCTTTAAAAACAAAAAAGACCAAAAAAAAAAAAATCCAAAAATTTTGAAAATTTTCCCCCCCTCCCCCCTTAGCTTTTTTTGAGTAATTTTGCAAAAAAAAATAAATTGATTTTTTTTAATTCCAATTGATTGAAATACGTTTCTTTTCACTCAAATAATGCTTTAAATACAAAAAAGACCAAAAAAAAAAATTCCAAAAATTTTGAAAATTTTCCCCCCCTCCCCCCTTAGCTTTTTTTGAGTAATTTTGCAAAAAAAAATAAATTGATTTTTTTTATTGCCAATTGATTGAAATACGTTTCTTTTCACTCAAATAATGCTTTAAATACAAAAAAGACCAAAAAAAAAAATTCCAAAAATTTTGAAAATTTTCCCCCCCTCCCCCCTTAGCTTTTTTTGAGTAATTTTGCAAAAAAAAATAAATTGATTTTTTTTAATTCCAATTGATTGAAATACGTTTCTTTTCACTCAAATAATGCTTTAAATACAAAAAAGACCAAAAAAAAAATTCCAAAAATTTTGAAAATTTTCCCCCCCCGCCCCCCTGCGCTTTTTTTGAGTAATTTTGCAAAAAAAAATAAATTGATTTTTTTTATTGCCAATTGATTGAAATACGTTTCTTTTCACTCAAATAATGCTTTAAATACAAAAAAGACCAAAAACAAAATTCTAAAAATTTTGAAAATTTTCCCCCCCTCCCCCCTTAGCTTTTTTTGAGTAATTTTGCAAAAAAAAAATAAATTGATTTTTTTTATTGCCAATTGATTGAAATACGTTTCTTTTCACTCAAATAATGCTTTAAATACAAAAAAGACCAAAAAAAAAAATTCCAAAAATTTTGAAAATTTTCCCCCCCTCCCCCCTTAGCTTTTTTTGAGTAATTTTGCAAAAAAAAAATAAATTGGTTTTTTTTATTGCCAATTGATTGAAATACGTTTCTTTTCACTCAAATAATGCTTTAAATACAAAAAAGACCAAAAAAAAAATTCCAAAAATTTTGAAAATTTTCCCCTACTCCCTCCTTAGATTTTTTTGAGTAATTTTGCAAAAAAAAATAAATTGATTTTTTTTATTGCCAATTGATTGAAATACGTTTCTTTTCACTCAAATAATGCTTTAAATACAAAAAAGACCAAAAAAAAAATTCCAAAAATTTTGAAAATTTTCCCCCCCTCCCTCCTTAGATTTTTTTGAGTAATTTTGCAAAAAAAAATAAATTGATTTTTTTTATTGCCAATTGATTGAAATACGTTTCTTTTCACTCAAATAATGCTTTAAATACAAAAAAGACCAAAAAAAAAATTCCAAAAATTTTGAAAATTTTCCCCCCCGCCCCCCTTAGCCCCTCCCCCCTTAGCTTTTTTTGAGTAATTTTGCAAAAAAAAATAAATTGATTTTTTTTAATTCCAATTGATTGAAATACGTTTCTTTTCACTCAAATAATGCTTTAAATACAAAAAAGACCAAAAAAAAAAAATTCCAAAAATTTTGAAAATTTCCCCCCCCTCCCCCCTTAGCTTTTTTTGAGTAATTTTGCAAAAAAAAATAAATTGATTTTTTTTAATTCCAATTGATTGAAATAAGTTTCTTTTCACTCAAATAATGCTTTAAATACAAAAAAGACCAAAAAAAAATTCTAAAAATTTTGAAAATTTTCCCCCCCTCCCCCCTTAGCTTTTTTTGAGTAATTTTGCAAAAAAAAATAAATGAATATTTTTTAATTCCAATTGATTGAAATACGTTTCTTTTCACTCAAATAATGCTTTAAATACAAAAAAGACCAAAAAAAATTCTAAAAATTTTGAAAATTTTCCCCTACTCCCACCTTAGATTTTTTTGAGTAATTTTGCAAAAAAAATAAATTGATTTTTTTTATTGCCAATTGATTGAAATACGTTTCTTTTCACTCAAATAATGCTTTAAATACAAAAAAGACCAAAAAAAAAATTCCAAAAATTTTGAAAATTTCCCCCCCCTCCCCCCTTAGCTTTTTTTGAGTAATTTTGCAAAAAAAAATAAATTGATTTTTTTTATTGCCAATTGATTGAAATACGTTTCTTTTCACTCAAATAATGCTTTAAATACAAAAAAGACCAAAAAAAAAAATTCCAAAAATTTTGAAAATTTTCCCCCCCTCCCCCCTTAGCTTTTTTTGAGTAATTTTGCAAAAAAAAATAAATTGATTTTTTTTATTGCCAATTGATTGAAATACGTTTCTTTTCACTCAAATAATGCTTTAAATACAAAAAAGACCAAAAAAAAAAATTCCAAAAATTTTGAAAATTTTCCCCCTTTCCCCCCTTAGCTTTTTTTGAGTAATTTTGCAAAAAAAAATAAATTGATTTTTTTTATTGCCAATTGATTGAAATACGTTTCTTTTCACTCAAATAATGCTTTAAATACAAAAAAGACCAAAAAAAAAAATTCCAAAAATTTTGAAAATTTTCCCCCCCTCCCCCCTTAGCTTTTTTTGAGTAATTTTGCAAAAAAAAAAATAAATTGATTTTTTTTAATTCCAATTGATTGAAATACGTTTCTTTTCACTCAAATAATGCTTTAAATACAAAAAAGACCAAAAAAAAAAAATTCCAAAAATTTTGAAAATTTTCCCCCCCTCCCCCCTAAGCTTTTTTTGAGTAATTTTGCAAAAAATAATAAATTGATTTTTTTTATTGCCAATTGATTGAAATACGTTTCTTTTCACTCAAATAATGCTTTAAATACAAAAAAGACAAAAAAAAAATTCTAAAAATTTTGAAAATTTTCCCCCCCTCCCCCCTTAGCTTTTTTTGAGTAATTTTGCAAAAAAAAATAAATAAATATTTTTTAATTCCAATTGATTGAAATACGTTTCTTTTCACTCAAATAATGCTTTAAATACAAAAAAGTCCAAAAAAAAAATTCTAAAAATTTTGAAAATTTTCCCCCCCTCCCCCCTTAGCTTTTTTTGAGTAATTTTGCAAAAAAAAATAAATTGATTTTTTTTATTGCCAATTGATTGAAATACGTTTCTTTTCACTCAAATAATGCTTTAAATACAAAAAAGACCAAAAAAAAAAATTCCAAAAATTTTGAAAATTTTCCCCCCCTCCCCCCTTAGCTTTTTTTGAGTAATTTTGCAAAAAAAAATACATTGATTTTTTTATTGCCAATTGATTGAAATACGTTTCTTTTCACTCAAATAATGCTTTAAATACAAAAAAGACCAAAAAAAAAAATTCCAAAAATTTTGAAAATTTTCCCCCCCTCCCCCCTTAGCTTTTTTTGAGTAATTTTGCAAAAAAAAATAAATTGATTTTTTTTAATTCCAATTGATTGAAATACGTTTCTTTTCACTCAAATAATGCTTTAAATACAAAAAAGACCAAAAAAAAATTCCAAAAATTTTGAAAATTTTCCCTCCCTCCCCCTTAGCTTTTTTTGAGTAATTTTGCAAAAAAAAATAAATTGATTTTTTTTAATTCCAATTGATTGAAATACGTTTCTTTTCACTCAAATAATGCTTTAAATACAAAAAAGACCAAAAAAAAATTCTAAAAATTTTGAAAATTTTCCCCCCTCCCCCCTTAGCTTTTTTTGAGTAATTTTGCAAAAAAAAATAAATAAATATTTTTTAATTCCAATTGATTGAAATACGTTTCTTTTCACTCAAATAATGCTTTAAATACAAAAAAGACCAAAAAAAAAAATTCCAAAAATTTTGAAAATTTTCCCCCCCTCCCCCCTTAGCTTTTTTTGAGTAATTTTGCAAAAAAAAATAAATTGATTTTTTTTAATTCCAATTGATTGAAATACGTTTCTTTTCACTCAAATAATGCTTTAAATACAAAAAAGACCAAAAAAAAAATTCTTAAAGTTTTGAAAATTTTCCCCTACTCCCTCCTTAGATTTTTTTGAGTAATTTTGCAAAAAAAAATAAATTGATTTTTTTTATTGCCAATTGATTGAAATACGTTTCTTTTCACTCAAATAATGCTTTAAATACAAAAAAGACCAAAAAAAAAATCCAAAAATTTTGAAAATTTTCCCCCCCTCCCCCCTTAGCTTTTTTTGAGTAATTTTGCAAAAAAAAATAAATTGATTTTTTTTAATTCCAATTGATTGAAATACGTTTCTTTTCACTCAAATAATGCTTTAAATACAAAAAAGACCAAAAAAAAAAATTCCAAAAATTTTGAAAATTTTCCCCTACTCCCTCCTTAGATTTTTTTGAGTAATTTTGCAAAAAAAAATAAATTGATTTTTTTTATTGCCAATTGATTGAAATACGTTTCTTTTCACTCAAATAATGCTTTAAATACAAAAAAGACCAAAAAAAAAATTCTTAAAATTTTGAAAATTTTCCCCCCCTCCCCCCTTAGCTTTTTTTGAGTAATTTTGCAAAAAAAAATAAATTGATTTTTTTTATTGCCAATTGATTGAAATACGTTTCTTTTCACTCAAATAATGCTTTAAATACAAAAAAGACCAAAAAAAAAATTCTAAAAATTTTGAAAATTTTCCCCCCTCCCCCCTTAGCTTTTTTTGAGTAATTTTGCAAAAAAAAAATAAATTGATTTTTTTTATTGCCAATTGATTGAAATACGTTTCTTTTCACTCAAATAATGCTTTAAATACAAAAAAGACCAAAAAAAAAAATTCCAAAAATTTTGAAAATTTTCCCCCCCTCCCCCCTTAGCTTTTTTTGAGTAATTTTGCAAAAAAAAATAAATTGATTTTTTTTATTGCCAATTGATTGAAATACGTTTCTTTTCACTCAAATAATGCTTTAAATACAAAAAAGACCAAAAAAAAAAAAATTCCAAAAATTTTGAAAATTTTCCCCCCCTCCCCCCTTAGCTTTTTTTGAGTAATTTTGCAAAAAAAAAATAAATTGATTTTTTTTATTGCCAATTGATTGAAATACGTTTCTTTTCACTCAAATAATGCTTTAAATACAAAAAAGACCAAAAAAAAATTCTTAAAATTTTGAAAATTTTCCCCTACTCCCCCCTTAGCTTTTTTTGAGTTATTTTGCAAAAAAAAAAATAAATTGATTTTTTTTAATTCCAATTGATTGAAATACGTTTCTTTTCACTCAAATAATGCTTTAAATACAAAAAAGACCAAAAAAAAAAATTCCAAAAATTTTGAAAATTTTCCCCCCCTCCCCCCTTAGCTTTTTTTGAGTAATTTTGCAAAAAAAATAAATTGATTTTTTTTTATTGCCAATTGATTGAAATACGTTTCTTTTCACTCAAATAATGCTTTAAATACAAAAAAGACCAAAAAAAAAATTCTTAAAATTTTGAAAATTTTCCCCTACTCCCTCCTTAGATTTTTTTGAGTAATTTTGCAAAAAAAAATAAATTGATTTTTTTTATTGCCAATTGATTGAAATACGTTTCTTTTCACTCAAATAATGCTTTAAATACAAAAAAGACCAAAAAAAAAAAAATCCAAAAATTTTGAAAATTTTCCCCCCCTCCCCCCTTAGCTTTTTTTGAGTAATTTTGCAAAAAAAAATAAATTGATTTTTTTTATTGCCAATTGATTCAAATACGTTTCTTTTCACTCAAATAATGCTTTAAATACAAAAAAGACCAAAAAAAAAAATTCCAAAAATTTTGAAAATTTTCCCCCCCTCCCCCCTTAGCTTTTTTTGAGTAATTTTGCAAAAAAAAATAAATTGATTTTTTTTATTGCCAATTGATTGAAATACGTTTCTTTTCACTCAAATAATGCTTTAAATACAAAAAAGACCAAAAAAAAAAATTCCAAAAATTTTGAAAATTTTCCCCCCCTCCCCCCTTAGCTTTTTTTGAGTAATTTTGCAAAAAAAAATAAATTGATTTTTTTTATTGCCAATTGATTGAAATACGTTTCTTTTCACTCAAATAATGCTTTAAATACAAAAAAGACCAAAAAAAAAAAATTCCAAAAATTTTGAAAATTTTCCCCCCCTCCCCCCTTAGCTTTTTTTGAGTAATTTTGCAAAAAAAAATAAATTGATTTTTTTTATTGCCAATTGATTGAAATACGTTTCTTTTCACTCAAATAATGCTTTAAATACAAAAAAGACCAAAAAAAAAAAAATTCCAAAAATTTTGAAAATTTTCCCCCCCTCCCCCCTTAGCTTTTTTTGAGTAATTTTGCAAAAAAAAATAAATTGATTTTTTTATTGCCAATTGATTGAAATACGTTTCTTTTCACTCAAATAATGCTTTAAATACAAAAAAGACCAAAAAAAAAAATTCCAAAAATTTTGAAAATTTTCCCCCCCTCCCCCCTTAGCTTTTTTTGAGTAATTTTGCAAAAAAAAATAAATTGATTTTTTTTAATTCCAATTGATTGAAATACGTTTCTTTTCACTCAAATAATGCTTTAAACACAAAAAAGACCAAAAAAAAAATTCCAAAATTTTTGAAAATTTTCCCCCCCTCCCCCCTTAGCTTTTTTTGAGTAATTTTGCAAAAAAAAATAAATTGATTTTTTTTAATTCCAATTGATTGAAATACGTTTCTTTTCACTCAAATAATGCTTTAAATACAAAAAAGACCAAAAAAAATTCTAAAAATTTTGAAAATTTTCCCCCCCTCCCCCCTTAGCTTTTTTTGAGTAATTCTGCAAAAAAAAATAAATTGATTTTTTTTATTGCCAATTGATTGAAATACGTTTCTTTTCACTCAAATAATGCTTTAAATACAAAAAAGACCAAAAAAAAAATTCCAAAAATTTTGAAAATTTTCCCCCCCCTCCCCCCTTAGCTTTTTTTGAGTAATTTTGCAAAAAAAAAATAAATTGATTTTTTTTATTGCCAATTGATTGAAATACGTTTCTTTTCACTCAAATAATGCTTTAAATACAAAAAAGACCAAAAAAAAAAATTCCAAAAATTTTGAAAATTTTCCCCCCCTCCCCCCTTAGCTTTTTTTGAGTAATTTTGCAAAAAAAAATAAATTGATTTTTTTTAATTCCAATTGATTGAAATACGTTTCTTTTCACTCAAATAATGCTTTAAATACAAAAAAGACCAAAAAAAAAAAATTCTAAAAGTTTTGAAAATTTTCCCCCCCTCCCCCCTTAGCTTTTTTTGAGTAATTTTGCAAAAAAATATAAATAAATATTTTTTAATTCCAATTGATTGAAATACGTTTCTTTTCACTCAAATAATGCTTTAAATACAAAAAAGACCAAAAAAAAAAATTCCAAAAATTTTGAAAATTTTCCCCCCCTCCCCCCTTAGCTTTTTTTGAGTAATTTTGCAAAAAAAAATAAATTGATTTTTTTTATTGCCAATTGATTGAAATACGTTTCTTTTCACTCAAATAATGCTTTAAATACAAAAAAGACCAAAAAAAAAATTCCAAAAATTTTGAAAATTTTCCCCTACTCCCTCCTTAGATTTTTTTGAGTAATTTTGCAAAAAAAAATAAATTGATTTTTTTTATTGCCAATTGATTGAAATACGTTTCTTTTCACTCAAATAATGCTTTAAATACAAAAAAGACCAAAAAAAAAAATCCAAAAATTTTGAAAATTTTCCCCCCCTCCCCCCTTAGCTTTTTTTGAGTAATTTTGCAAAAAAAAATAAATTGATTTTTTTTAATTCCAATTGATTGAAATACGTTTCTTTTCACTCAAATAATGCTTTAAATACAAAAAAGACCAAAAAAAAAAATTCCAAAAATTTTGAAAATTTTCCCCTACTCCCTCCTTAGATTTTTTTGAGTAATTTTGCAAAAAAAAATAAATTGATTTTTTTTATTGCCAATTGATTGAAATACGTTTCTTTTCACTCAAATAATGCTTTAAATACAAAAAAGACCAAAAAAAAATTCTAAAAATTTTGAAAATTTTCCCCCCCTCCCCCCTTAGCTTTTTTTGAGTAATTTTGCAAAAAAAAATAAATTGATTTTTTTTATTGCCAATTGATTGAAATACGTTTCTTTTCACTCAAATAATGCTTTAAATACAAAAAAGACCAAAAAAAAAATTCTAAAAATTTTGAAAATTTTCCCCCCTCCCCCCTTAGCTTTTTTTGAGTAATTTTGCAAAAAAAAATAAATTGATTTTTTTTATTGCCAATTGATTGAAATACGTTTCTTTTCACTCAAATAATGCTTTAAATACAAAAAAGACCAAAAAAAAAAATTCCAAAAATTTTGAAAATTTTCCCCCCCTCCCCCCTTAGCTTTTTTTGAGTAATTTTGCAAAAAAAAATAAATGGATTTTTTTTATTGCCAATTGATTGAAATACGTTTCTTTTCACTCAAATAATGCTTTAAATACAAAAAAGACCAAAAAAAAAAAATTCCAAAAATTTTGAAAATTTTCCCCCCCTCCCCCCTTAGCTTTTTTTGAGTAATTTTGCAAAAAAAAATAAATTGATTTTTTTTATTGCCAATTGATTGAAATACGTTTCTTTTCACTCAAATAATGCTTTAAATACAAAAAAGACCAAAAAAAAAATTCATAAAATTTTGAAAATTTTCCCCTACTCCCCCCTTAGCTTTTTTTGAGTTATTTTGCAAAAAAAAAAATAAATTGATTTTTTTTAATTCCAATTGATTGAAATACGTTTCTTTTCACTCAAATAATGCTTTAAATACAAAAAAGACCAAAAAAAAAAAAATTCCAAAAATTTTGAAAATTTTCCCCCCCCTCCCCCTTAGCTTTTTTTGAGTAATTTTGCAAAAAAAATAAATTGATTTTTTTTTATTGCCAATTGATTGAAATACGTTTCTTTTCACTCAAATAATGCTTTAAATACAAAAAAGACCAAAAAAAAAAATTCTTAAAATTTTGAAAATTTTCCCCTACTCCCTCCTTAGATTTTTTTGAGTAATTTTGCAAAAAAAAATAAATTGATTTTTTTTATTGCCAATTGATTGAAATACGTTTCTTTTCACTCAAATAATGCTTTAAATACAAAAAAGACCAAAAAAAAAAAATCCAAAAATTTTGAAAATTTTCCCCCCCTCCCCCCTTAGCTTTTTTTGAGTAATTTTGCAAAAAAAAATAAATTGATTTTTTTTATTGCCAATTGATTGAAATACGTTTCTTTTCACTCAAATAATGCTTTAAATACAAAAAAGACCAAAAAAAAAATTCCAAAAATTTTGAAAATTTTCCCCCCCTCCCCCCTTAGCTTTTTTTGAGTAATTTTGCAAAAAAAAAATCAATTTATTTTTTTTATTGCCAATTGATTGAAATACGTTTCTTTTCACTCAAATAATGCTTTAAATACAAAAAAGACCAAAAAAAAAAATTCCAAAAATTTTGAAAATTTTCCCCCCCTCCCCCCTTAGCTTTTTTTGAGTAATTTTGCAAAAAAAAATAAATTGATTTTTTTTATTGCCAATTGATTGAAATACGTTTCTTTTCACTCAAATAATGCTTTAAATACAAAAAAGACCAAAAAAAAAAAATTCCAAAAATTTTGAAAATTTTCCCCCCCTCCCCCCTTAGCTTTTTTTGAGTAATTTTGCAAAAAAAAATAAATTGATTTTTTTTATTGCCAATTGATTGAAATACGTTTCTTTTCACTCAAATAATGCTTTAAATACAAAAAAGACCAAAAAAAAAAATTCCAAAAATTTTGAAAATTTTCCCCCCCTCCCCCCTTAGCTTTTTTTGAGTAATTTTGCAAAAAAAAATAAATTGATTTTTTTAATGCCAATTGATTGAAATACGTTTCTTTTCACTCAAATAATGCTTTAAATACAAAAAAGACCAAAAAAAAAAAATTCCAAAAATTTTGAAAATTTTCCCCCCTCCCCCCTTAGCTTTTTTTGAGTAATTTTGCAAAAAAAAAATAAATTGATTTTTTTTAATTCCAATTGATTGAAATACGTTTCTTTTCACTCAAATAATGCTTTAAACACAAAAAAGACCAAAAAAAAAAATTCCAAAAATTTGAAAATTTTCCCCCCCTCCCCCCTTAGCTTTTTTTGAGTAATTTTGCAAAAAAAAATAAATTGATTTTTTTATTGCCAATTGATTGAAATACGTTTCTTTTCACTCAAATAATGCTTTAAATACAAAAAAGACCAAAAAAAATTCTAAAAATTTTGAAAATTTTCCCCCCCTCCCCCCTTAGCTTTTTTTGAGTAATTTTGCAAAAAAAAATAAATTGATTTTTTTTATTGCCAATTGATTGAAATACGTTTCTTTTCACTCAAATAATGCTTTAAATACAAAAAAGACCAAAAAAAAAATTCCAAAAATTTTGAAAATTTTCCCCCCCGCCCCCCTTAGCTTTTTTTGAGTAATTTTGCAAAAAAAAAATAAATTGATTTTTTTTATTGCCAATTGATTGAAATACGTTTCTTTTCACTCAAATAATGCTTTAAATACAAAAAAGACCAAAAAAAAAAATTCCAAAAATTTTGAAAATTTTCCCCCCCTCCCCCCTTAGCTTTTTTTTGAGTAATTTTGCAAAAAAAAATAAATTGATTTTTTTTAATTCCAATTGATTGAAATACGTTTCTTTTCACTCAAATAATGCTTTAAATACAAAAAAGACCAAAAAAAAAATTCTAAAAATTTGAAAATTTTCCCCCCCTCCCCCCTTAGCTTTTTTCGAGTAATTTTGCAAAAAAAAATAAATTGATTTTTTTTATTGCCAATTGATTGAAATACGTTTCTTTTCACTCAAATAATGCTTTAAATACAAAAAAGACCAAAAAAAAAATTCCAAAAATTTTGAAAATTTTCCCCCCCTCCCCCCTTAGCTTTTTTTGAGTAATTTTGCAAAAAAAAATAAATTGATTTTTTTTTATTCCAATTGATTGAAATACGTTTCTTTTCACTCAAATAATGCTTTAAATACAAAAAAGACCAAAAAAAAAAAAATTCCAAAAATTTTGAAAATTTTGCCCCCCCTCCCCCCTTAGCTTTTTTTGAGTAATTTTGCAAAAAAAAAATAAATTGATTTTTTTTAATTCCAATTGATTGAAATACGTTTCTTTTCACTCAAATAATGCTTTAAATACAAAAAAGACCAAAAAAAAAAATTCTAAAAATTTTGAAAATTTTCCCCCCCTCCCCCCTTAGCTTTTTTTGAGTAATTTTGCAAAAAAAAATAAATAAATATTTTTTAATTCCAATTGATTGAAATACGTTTCTTTTCACTCAAATAATGCTTTAAATACAAAAAAGACCAAAAAAAAAAATTCCAAAAATTTTGAAAATTTTCCCCCCCTCCCCCCTTAGCTTTTTTTGAGTAATTTTGCAAAAAAAAATAATTGAGTTTTTTTATTGCCAATTGATTGAAATACGTTTCTTTTCACTCAAATAATGCTTTAAATACAAAAAGGACCAAAAAAAAAAAATTCCAAAAATTTTGAAAATTTTCCCCCCCTCCCCCCTTAGCTTTTTTTTGAGTAATTTTGCAAAAAAAAATAAATTGATTTTTTTTATTGCCAATTGATTGAAATACGTTTCTTTTCACTCAAATAATGCTTTAAATACAAAAAAGACCAAAAAAAAATTCTAAAAATTTTGAAAATTTTCCCCTACTCCCTCCTTAGATTTTTTTGAGTAATTTTGCAAAAAAAAATAAATTGATTTTTTTTATTGCCAATTGATTGAAATACGTTTCTTTTCACTCAAATAATGCTTTAAATACAAAAAAGACCAAAAAAAAAATTCCAAAAATTTGAAAATTTTCCCCTACTCCCTCCTTAGATTTTTTTGAGTAATTTTGCAAAAAAAAATAAATTGATTTTTTTTATTGCCAATTGATTGAAATACGTTTCTTTTCACTCAAATAATGCTTTAAATACAAAAAAGACCAAAAAAAAATTCCAAAAATTTTGAAAATTTTCCCCCCCTCCCCCCTTAGCTTTTTTTGAGTAATTTTGCAAAAAAAAATAAATTGATTTTTTTTAATTCCAATTGATTGAAATACGTTTCTTTTCACTCAAATAATGCTTTAAATACAAAAAAGACCAAAAAAAAAATTCTAAAAATTTTGAAAATTTTCCCCTACTCCCTCCTTAGATTTTTTTGAGTAATTTTGCAAAAAAAAATAAATTGATTTTTTTTATTGCCAATTGATTGAAATACGTTTCTTTTCACTCGAATAATGCTTTAAATACAAAAAAGACCAAAAAAAAAAATTCCAAAAATTTTGAAAATTTTCCCCCCCTCCCCCCTTAGCTTTTTTTGAGTAATTTTGCAAAAAAAAATAAATTGATTTTTTTTATTGCCAATTGATTGAAATACGTTTCTTTTCACTCAAATAATGCATTAAATACAAAAAAGACCAAAAAAAAAAATTCCAAAAATTTTGAAAATTTTCCCCCCCTCCCCCTTAGCTTTTTTTGAGTAATTTTGCAAAAAAAAATAAATTGATTTTTTTTAATTCCAATTGATTGAAATACGTTTCTTTTCACTCAAATAATGCTTTAAATACAAAAAAGACCAAAAAAAAAATTCTAAAAATTTTGAAAATTTTCCCCCCCTCCCCCCTTAGCTTTTTTTGAGTAATTTTGCAAAAAAAAATAAATTGATTTTTTTTATTGCCAATTGATTGAAATACGTTTCTTTTCACTCAAATAATGCTTTAAATACAAAAAAGACCAAAAAAAAAAAATTCCAAAAATTTTGAAAATTTTCCCCCCCTCCCCCCTTAGCTTTTTTTGAGTAATTTTGCAAAAAAAAATAAATTGATTTTTTTTAATTCCAATTGATTGAAATACGTTTCTTTTCACTCAAATAATGCTTTAAATACAAAAAAGACCAAAAAAAAATTCTAAAAATTTTGAAAATTTTCCCCCCCTCCCCCCTTAGCTTTTTTTGAGTAATTTTGCAAAAAAAAATAAATTGATTTTTTTAAATTCCAATTGATTGAAATACGTTTCTTTTCACTCAAATAATGCTTTAAATACAAAAAAGACCAAAAAAAAAATTCTTAAAATTTTGAAAATTTTCCCCTACTCCCTCCTTAGATTTTTTTGAGTAATTTTGCAAAAAAAAATAAATTGATTTTTTTTATTGCCAATTGATTGAAATACGTTTCTTTTCACTCAAATAATGCTTTAAATACAAAAAAGACCAAAAAAAAATTCTAAAAATTTTGAAAATTTTCCCCCCCGCCCCCCTTAGCTTTTTTTGAGTAATTTTGCAAAAAAAAATAAATTGATTTTTTTTAATTCCAATTGATTGAAATACGTTTCTTTTCACTCAAATAATGCTTTAAATACAAAAAAGACCAAAAAAAAATTCTTAAAATTTTGAAAATTTTCCCCTACTCCCTCCTTAGATTTTTTTGAGTAATTTTGCAAAAAAAATAAATTGATTTTTTTTATTGCCAATTGATTGAAATACGTTTCTTTTGACTCAAATAATGCTTTAAAAACAAAAAAGACCAAAAAAAAAATTCCAAAAATTTTGAAAATTTTCCCCCCCTCCCCCCTTAGCTTTTTTTGAGTAATTTTGCAAAAAAAAATAAATTGATTTTTTTTAATTCCAATTGATTGAAATACGTTTCTTTTCACTCAAATGATGCTTTAAATACAAAAAAGACCAAAAAAAAAATTCCAAAAATTTTGAAAATTTTCCCCCCCTCCCCCCTTAGCTTTTTTTGAGTAATTTTGCAAAAAAAATAAATTGATTTTTTTTAATTCCAATTGATTGAAATACGTTTCTTTTCACTCAAATAATGCTTTAAATACAAAAAAGACCAAAAAAAAAAAATTCCAAAAATTTTGAAAATTTTCCCCCCCTCCCCCCTTAGCTTTTTTTGAGTAATTTTGCAAAAAAAAATAAATTGATTTTTTTTAATTCCAATTGATTGAAATACGTTTCTTTTCACTCAAATAATGCTTTAAATACAAAAAAGACCAAAAAAAAAATTCCAAAAATTTTGAAAATTTTCCCCCCCTCCCCCCTTAGCTTTTTTTGAGTAATTTTGCAAAAAAAAATAAATTGATTTTTTTTATTGCCAATTGATTGAAATACGTTTCTTTTCACTCAAATAATGCTTTAAATACAAAAAAGACCAAAAAAAAATTCCAAAAATTTTGAAAATTTTCCCCTACTCCCTCCTTAGATTTTTTTGAGTAATTTTGCAAAAAAAAATAAATTGATTTTTTTTATTGCCAATTGATTGAAATACGTTTCTTTTCACTCAAATAATGCTTTAAATACAAAAAAGACCAAAAAAAAAATTCTAAAAATTTTGAAAATTTTCCCCCCCTCCCCCCTTAGCTTTTTTTGAGTAATTTTGCAAAAAAAAATAAATTGATTTTTTTTATTGCCAATTGATTGAAATACGTTTCTTTTCACTCAAATAATGCTTTAAATACAAAAAAGACCAAAAAAAAAATTCCAAAAATTTTGAAAATTTTCCCCCCCTCCCCCCTTAGCTTTTTTTGAGTAATTTTGCAAAAAAAAAATAAATTGATTTTTTTTATTGCCAATTGATTGAAATACGTTTCTTTTCACTCAAATAATGCTTTAAATACAAAAAAGACCAAAAAAAAATTCCAAAAATTTTGAAAATTTTCCCCTACTCCCTCCTTAGATTTTTTTGAGTAATTTTGCAAAAAAAAATAAATTGATTTTTTTTATTGCCAATTGATTGAAATACGTTTCTTTTCACTCAAATAATGCTTTAAATACAAAAAAGACAAAAAAAAAAATTCCAAAAATTTTGAAAATTTTCCCCCCCCTCCCCCCTTAGCTTTTTTTGAGTAATTTTGCAAAAAAAAATAAATTGATTTTTTTTAATTCCAATTGATTGAAATACGTTTCTTTTCACTCAAATAATGCTTTAAATACAAAAAAGACCAAAAAAAAAAAAAATTCCAAAAATTTTGAAAATTTTCCCCCCCTCCCCCCTTAGCTTTTTTTGAGTAATTTTGCAAAAAAAAATAAATTGATTTTTTTTATTGCCAATTGATTGAAATACGTTTCTTTTCACTCAAATAATGCTTTAAATACAAAAAAGACCAAAAAAAAATTCTAAAAATTTTGAAAATTTTCCCCCCCTCCCCCCTTAGCTTTTTTTGAGTAATTTTGCAAAAAAAAATAAATAAATATTTTTTAATTCCAATTGATTGAAATACGTTTCTTTTCACTCAAATAATGCTTTAAAGACAAAAAAGACCAAAAAAAAATTCTAAAAATTTTGAAAATTTTCCCCTACTCCCACCTTAGATTTTTTTGAGTAATTTTGCAAAAAAAAATAAATTGATTTTTTTTATTGCCAATTGATTGAAATACGTTTCTTTTCACTCAAATAATGCTTTAAATACAAAAAAGACCAAAAAAAAATTCTAAAAATTTTGAAAATTTTCCCCTACTCCCACCTTAGATTTTTTTGAGTAATTTTGCAAAAAAAAATAAATTGATTTTTTTTATTGCCAATTGATTGAAATACGTTTCTTTTCACTCAAATAATGCTTTAAATACAAAAAAGACCAAAAAAAAAATTCCAAAAATTTTGAAAATTTTCCCCCCCTCCCCCCTTAGCTTTTTTTGAGTAATTTTGCAAAAAAAAATAAATTGATTTTTTTTATTGCCAATTGATTGAAATACGTTTCTTTTCACTCAAATAATGCTTTAAATACAAAAAAGACCAAAAAAAAAATTCCAAAAATTTTGAAAATTTTCCCCCCCTCCCCCCTTAGCTTTTTTTGAGTAATTTTGCAAAAAAAAATAAATTGATTTTTTTTATTGCCAATTGATTGAAATACGTTTCTTTTCACTCAAATAATGCTTTAAATACAAAAAAGACCAAAACAAAAAATTCCAAAAATTTTGAAAATTTTCCCCCTCTCCCCCCTTAGCTTTTTTTGAGTAATTTTGCAAAAAAAAATAAATTGATTTTTTTTATTGCCAATTGATTGAAATACGTTTCTTTTCACTCAAATAATGCTTTAAATACAAAAAAGACCAAAAAAAAAAAAATTCCAAAAATTTTGAAAATTTTCCCCCCCTCCCCCCTTAGCTTTTTTTGAGTAATTTTGCAAAAAAAAAAATAAATTGATTTTTTTTAATTCCAATTGATTGAAATACGTTTCTTTTCACTCAAATAATGCTTTAAATACAAAAAAGACCAAAAAAAAAATTCCAAAAATTTTGAAAATTTTCCCCCCCTCCCCCCTTAGCTTTTTTTGAGTAATTTTGCAAAAAATAATAAATTGATTTTTTTTATTGCCAATTGATTGAAATACGTTTCTTTTCACTCAAATAATGCTTTAAATACAAAAAAGACCAAAAAAAAAATTCTAAAAATTTTGAAAATTTTCCCCCCCTCCCCCCTTAGCTTTTTTTGAGTAATTTTGCAAAAAAAAATAAATAAATATTTTTTAATTCCAATTGATTGAAATACGTTTCTTTTCACTCAAATAATGCTTTAAATACAAAAAAGACCAAAAAAAAAATTCTAAAAATTTTGAAAATTTTCCCCCCCTCCCCCCTTAGCTTTTTTTGAGTAATTTTGCAAAAAAAAATAAATTGATTTTTTTTTATTGCCAATTGATTGAAATACGTTTCTTTTCACTCAAATAATGCTTTAAATACAAAAAAGACCAAAAAAAAAATTCCAAAAATTTTGAAAATTTTCCCCCCTCCCCCCTTAGCTTTTTTTGAGTAATTTTGCAAAAAAAAATAAATTGATTTTTTTATTGCCAATTGATTGAAATACGTTTCTTTTCACTCAAATAATGCTTTAAATACAAAAAAGACCAAAAAAAAAATTCCAAAAATTTTGAAAATTTTCCCCCCCTCCCCCCTTAGCTTTTTTTGAGTAATTTTGCAAAAAAAAATAAATTGATTTTTTTTAATTCCAATTGATTGAAATACGTTTCTTTTCACTCAAATAATGCTTTAAATACAAAAAAGACCAAAAAAAATTCCAAAAATTTTGAAAATTTTCCCCCCCTCCCCCTTAGCTTTTTTTGAGTAATTTTGCAAAAAAAAATAAATTGATTTTTTTTAATTCCAATTGATTGAAATACGTTTCTTTTCACTCAAATAATGCTTTAAATACAAAAAAGACCAAAAAAAAATTCTAAAAATTTTGAAAATTTTCCCCCCCTCCCCCCTTAGCTTTTTGTGAGTAATTTTGCAAAAAAAAAATAAATAAATATTTTTTAATTCCAATTGATTGAAATACGTTTCTTTTCACTCAAATAATGCTTTAAATACAAAAAAGACCAAAAAAAAAAAATTCCAAAAATTTTGAAAATTTTCCCCCCCTCCCCCCTTAGCTTTTTTTGAGTAATTTTGCAAAAAAAAATAAATCGATTTTTTTTAATTCCAATTGATTGAAATACGTTTCTTTTCACTCAAATAATGCTTTAAATACAAAAAAGACCAAAAAAAAATTCTTAAAATTTTGAAAATTTTCCCCTACTCCCTCCTTAGATTTTTTTGAGTAATTTTGCAAAAAAAAATAAATTGATTTTTTTTATTGCCAATTGATTGAAATACGTTTCTTTTCACTCAAATAATGCTTTAAATACAAAAAAGACCAAAAAAAAAAATCCAAAAATTTTGAAAATTTTCCCCCCCTCCCCCCTTAGCTTTTTTTGAGTAATTTTGCAAAAAAAAATAAATTGGTTTTTTTTAATTCCAATTGATTGAAATACGTTTCTTTTCACTCAAATAATGCTTTAAATACAAAAAAGACCAAAAAAAAAAAATTCCAAAAATTTTGAAAATTTTCCCCTACTCCCTCCTTAGATTTTTTTGAGTAATTTTGCAAAAAAAAAATAAATTGATTTTTTTTATTGCCAATTGATTGAAATACGTTTCTTTTCACTCAAATAATGCTTTAAATACAAAAAAGACCAAAAAAAAATTCTAAAAATTTTGAAAATTTTCCCCCCCTCCCCCCTTAGCTTTTTTTGAGTAATTTTGCAAAAAAAAAATAAATAAATATTTTTTAATTCCAATTGATTGAAATACGTTTCTTTTCACTCAAATAATGCTTTAAATACAAAAAAGACCAAAAAAAAAATTCTAAAAATTTTGAAAATTTTCCCCCCTCCCCCCTTAGCTTTTTTTGAGTAATTTTGCAAAAAAAAATAAATTGATTTTTTTTATTGCCAATTGATTGAAATACGTTTCTTTTCACTCAAATAATGCTTTAAATACAAAAAAGACCAAAAAAAAAATTCCAAAAATTTTGAAAATTTTCCCCCCCTCCCCCCTTAGCTTTTTTTGAGTAATTTTGCAAAAAAAAATAAATTGATTTTTTTTATTGCCAATTGATTGAAATACGTTTCTTTTCACTCAAATAATGCTTTAAATACAAAAAAGACCAAAAAAAAAATTCCAAAAATTTAGAAAATTTTCCCCCCCCTCCCCCCTTAGCTTTTTTTGAGTAATTTTGCAAAAAAAAATAAATTGATTTTTTTTATTGCCAATTGATTGAAATACGTTTCTTTTCACTCAAATAATGCTTTAAATACAAAAAAGACCAAAAAAAAAATTCTTAAAATTTTGAAAATTTTCCCCTACTCCCCCCTTAGCTTTTTTTGAGTTATTTTGCAAAAAAAAAAATAAATTGATTTTTTTTAATTCCAATTGATTGAAATACGTTTCTTTTCACTCAAATAATGCTTTAAATACAAAAAAGACCAAAAAAAAAAAAATTCCAAAAATTTTGAAAATTTTCCCCCCTCCCCCCTTAGCTTTTTTTGAGTAATTTTGCAAAAAAAATAAATTGATTTTTTTTTATTGCCAATTGATTGAAATACGTTTCATTTCACTCAAATAATGCTTTAAATACAAAAAAGACCAAAAAAAAAATTCTTAAAATTTTGAAAATTTTCCCCTACTCCCTCCTTAGATTTTTTTGAGTAATTTTGCAAAAAAAAATAAATTGATTTTTTTTATTGCCAATTGATTGAAATACGTTTCTTTTCACTCAAATAATGCTTTAAATACAAAAAAGACCAAAAAAAAAAAATCCAAAAATTTTGAAAATTTTCCCCCCCTCCCCACTTAGCTTTTTTTGAGTAATTTTGCAAAAAAAAATAAATTGATTTTTTTTATTGCCAATTGATTGAAATACGTTTCTTTTCACTCAAATAATGCTTTAAATACAAAAAAGACCAAAAAAAAAAATTCCAAAAATTTTGAAAATTTCCCCCCCCCTCCCCCCTTAGCTTTTTTTGAGTAATTTTGCAAAAAAAAATCAATTTATTATTTTTATTGCCAATTGATTGAAATACGTTTCTTTTCACTCAAATAATGCTTTAAATACAAAAAAGACCAAAAAAAAAAAAATTCCAAAAATTTTGAAAATTTTCCCCCCCTCCCCCCCTTAGCTTTTTTTGAGTAATTTTGCAAAAAAAAATAAATTGATTTTTTTTATTGCCAATTGATTGAAATACGTTTCTTTTCACTCAAATAATGCTTTAAATACAAAAAAGACCAAAAAAAAAAAATTCCAAAAATTTTGAAAATTTTCCCCCCCTCCCCCCCTTAGCTTTTTTTGAGTAATTTTGCAAAAAAAAAATAAATTGATTTTTTTTAATTCCAATTGATTGAAATACGTTTCTTTTCACTCAAATAATGCTTTAAATACAAAAAAGACCAAAAAAAAAATTCTTAAAATTTTGAAAATTTTCCCCTACTCCCTCCTTAGATTTTTTTGAGTAATTTTGCAAAAAAATAAATTGATTTTTTTTATTGCCAATTGATTGAAATACGTTTTTTTTCACTCAAATAATGCTTTAAAAACAAAAAAAAACAAAAAAAAAAAAATTCCAAAAATTTTGAAAATTTTCCCCCCCTCCCCCCTTAGCTTTTTTTGAGTAATTTTGCAAAAAAAAATAAATTGATTTTTTTTAATTCCAATTGATTGAAATACGTTTCTTTTCACTCAAATAATGCTTTAAATACAAAAAAGACAAAAAAAAAAATTCCAAAAATTTTGAAAATTTTCCCCCCCTCCCCCCTTAGCTTTTTTTGAGTAATTTTGCAAAAAAAAATAAATTGATTTTTTTTATTGCCAATTGATTGAAATACGTTTCTTTTCACTCAAATAATGCTTTAAATACAAAAAAGACCAAAAAAAAATTCCAAAAATTTTGAAAATTTTCCCCCCCTCCCCCCTTAGCTTTTTTTGAGTAATTTTGCAAAAAAAAAATAAATTGATTTTTTTTATTGCCAATTGATTGAAATACGTTTCTTTTCACTCAAATAATGCTTTAAATACAAAAAAGACCAAAAAAAAAATTCCAAAAATTTTGAAAATTTTCCCCCCCTCCCCCCTTAGCTTTTTTTGAGTAATTTTGCAAAAAAAAAATAAATTGATTTTTTTTATTGCCAATTGATTGAAATACGTTTCTTTTCACTCAAATAATGCTTTAAACACAAAAAAGACCAAAAAAAAAATTCCAAAAATTTTGAAAATTTTCCCCTACTCCCTCCTTAGATTTTTTTGAGTAATTTTGCAAAAAAAAAATAAATTGATTTTTTTTATTGCCAATTGATTGAAATACGTTTCTTTTCATTGAAATAATGCTTTAAATACAAAAAAGACCAAAAAAAAAAATTCCAAAAATTTTGAAAATTTTCCCCCCCTCCCCCCTTAGCTTTTTTTGAGTAATTTTGCAAAAAAAAATAAATTGATTTTTTTTATTGCCAATTGATTGAAATACGTTTCTTTTCACTCAAATAATGCTTTAAATACAAAAAAGACCAAAAAAAAAAATTCCAAAAATTTTGAAAATTTTCCCCCCCCTCCCCCCTTAGCTTTTTTTGAGTAATTTTGCAAAAAAAAAATAAATTGATTTTTTTTAATTCCAATTGATTGAAATACGTTTCTTTTCACTCAAATAATGCTTTAAATACAAAAAAGACCAAAAAAAAATTCTAAAAATTTTGAAAATTTTCCCCCCCTCCCCCCTTAGCTTTTTTTGAGTAATTTTGCAAAAAAAAATAAATAAATATTTTTTAATTCCAATTGATTGAAATACGTTTCTTTTCACTCAAATAATGCTTTAAATACAAAAAAGACCAAAAAAAAATTCTAAAAATTTTGAAAATTTTCCCCTACTCCCACCTTAGATTTTTTTGAGTAATTTTGCAAAAAAAAATAAATTGATTTTTTTTATTGCCAATTGATTGAAATACGTTTCTTTTCACTCAAATAATGCTTTAAATACAAAAAAGACCAAAAAAAAAAAATCCAAAAATTTTGAAAATTTTCCCCCCCCTCCCCACTTAGCTTTTTTTGAGTAATTTTGCAAAAAAAAATAAATTGATTTTTTTTATTGCCAATTGATTGAAATACGTTTCTTTTCACTCAAATAATGCTTTAAATACAAAAAAGACCAAAAAAAAAATTCCAAAAATTTTGAAAATTTTCCCCCCCTCCCCCCTTAGCTTTTTTTGAGTAATTTTGCAAAAAAAAATCAATTTATTTTTTTTATTGCCAATTGATTGAAATACGTTTCTTTTTACTCAAATAATGCTTTAAATACAAAAAAGACCAAAAAAAAAATTCCAAAAATTTTGAAAATTTTCCCCCCCTCCCCCCTTAGCTTTTTTTGAGTAATTTTGCAAAAAAAAAATAAATTGATTTTTTTTTATTGCCAATTGATTGAAATACGTTTCTTTTCACTCAAATAATGCTTTAAATACAAAAAAGACCAAAAAAAAAAATTCCAAAAATTTTGAAAATTTTCCCCCCCTCCCCCCTTAGCTTTTTTTGAGTAATTTTGCAAAAAAAAATAAATTGATTTTTTTTAATTCCAATTGATTGAAATACGTTTCTTTTCACTCAAATAATGCTTTAAATACAAAAAAGACCAAAAAAAAATTCTTAAAATTTTGAAAATTTTCCCCTACTCCCTCCTTAGATTTTTTTGAGTAATTTTGCAAAAAAATAAATTGATTTTTTTTATTGCCAATTGATTGAAATACGTTTTTTTTCACTCAAATAATGCTTTAAAAACAAAAAAGACCAAAAAAAAAAAATTCCAAAAATTTTGAAAATTTTCCCCCCCTCCCCCCTTAGCTTTTTTTGAGTAATTTTGCAAAAAAAAATAAATTGATTTTTTTTAATTCCAATTGATTGAAATACGTTTCTTTTCACTCAAATAATGCTTTAAATACAAAAAAGACAAAAAAAAAAAAATTCCAAAAATTTTGAAAATTTTCCCCCCCCTCCCCCCTTAGCTTTTTTTGAGTAATTTTGCAAAAAAAAATAAATTGATTTTTTTTTATTGCCAATTGATTGAAATACGTTTCTTTTCACTCAAATAATGCTTTAAATACAAAAAAGACCAAAAAAAAAAAATTCCAAAAATTTTGAACATTTCCCCCCCCCTCCCCCCTTAGCTTTTTTTGAGTAATTTTGCAAAAAAAAATAAATTGATTTTTTTTAATTCCAATTGATTGAAATACGTTTCTTTTCACTCAAATAATGCTTTAAATACAAAAAAGACCAAAAAAAAAATTCCAAAAATTTTGAAAATTTTCCCCCCCTCCCCCCGTAGCTTTTTTTGAGTAATTTTGCAAAAAAAAATAAATTGATTTTTTTTATTGCCAATTGATTGAAATACGTTTCTTTTCACTCAAATAATGCTTTAAATACAAAAAAGACCAAAAAAAAAATTCCAAAAATTTTGAAAATTTTCCCCCCCTCCCCCCTTAGCTTTTTTTGAGTAATTTTGCAAAAAAAAATAAATTGATTTTTTTTATTGCCAATTGATTGAAATACGTTTCTTTTCACTCAAATAATGCTTTAAATACAAAAAAGACCAAAAAAAAAAAATTCCAAAAATTTTGAAAATTTTCCCCCCCCTCCCCCCTTAGCTTTTTTTGAGTAATTTTGCAAAAAAAAAATAAATTGATTTTTTTTATTGCCAATTGATTGAAATACGTTTCTTTTCACTCAAATAATGCTTTAAACACAAAAAAGACCAAAAAAAAAATTCCAAAAATTTTGAAAATTTTCCCCTACTCCCTCCTTAGATTTTTTTGAGTAATTTTGCAAAAAAAAAATAAATTGATTTTTTTTATTGCCAATTGATTGAAATACGTTTCTTTTCATTGAAATAATGCTTTAAATACAAAAAAGACCAAAAAAAAAATTCCAAAAATTTTGAAAATTTTCCCCCCCTCCCCCCTTAGCTTTTTTTGAGTAATTTTGCAAAAAAAAATAAATTGATTTTTTTTATTGCCAATTGATTGAAATACGTTTCTTTTCACTCAAATAATGCTTTAAATACAAAAAAGACCAAAAAAAAAAAATTCCAAAAATTTTGAAAATTTTCCCCCCCTCCCCCCTTAGCTTTTTTTGAGTAATTTTGCAAAAAAAAAAATTGATTTTTTTTAATTCCAATTGATTGAAAAACGTTTCTTTTCACTCAAATAATGCTTTAAATACAAAAAAGACCAAAAAAAAATTCTAAAAATTTTGAAAATTTTCCCCCCCTCCCCCCTTAGCTTTTTTTGAGTAATTTTGCAAAAAAAAATAAATAAATATTTTTTAATTCCAATTGATTGAAATACGTTTCTTTTCACTCAAATAATGCTTTAAATACAAAAAAGACCAAAAAAAAATTCTAAAAATTTTGAAAATTTTCCCCTACTCCCACCTTAGATTTTTTTGAGTAATTTTGCAAAAAAAAATAAATTGATTTTTTTTATTGCCAATTGATTGAAATACGTTTCTTTTCACTCAAATAATGCTTTAAATACAAAAAAGACCAAAAAAAAAATTCCAAAAAT
Organism: Anopheles funestus; assembly: GCF_943734845.2. NCBI lineage: Eukaryota > Metazoa > Arthropoda > Insecta > Diptera > Culicidae > Anopheles > Anopheles funestus. The sequence continues at coordinate 28,170 of NW_026045322.1, forward strand.
TTTGAAAATTTTCCCCCCCTCCCCCCTTAGCTTTTTTTGAGTAATTTTGCAAAAAAAAATAAATTGATTTTTTTTATTGCCAATTGATTGAAATACGTTTCTTTTCACTCAAATAATGCTTTAAATACAAAAAAGACCAAAAAAAAAAATTCCAAAAATTTTGAAAATTTTCCCCCCCCTCGCCCCTTAGCTTTTTTTGAGTAATTTTGCAAAAAAAAATAAATTGATTTTTTTTATTGCCAATTGATTGAAATACGTTTCTTTTCACTCAAATAATGCTTTAAATACAAAAAAGACCAAAAAAAAAAATTCCAAAAATTTTGAAAATTTTCCCCCTCTCCCCCCTTAGCTTTTTTTGAGTAATTTTGCAAAAAAAAATAAATTGATTTTTTTTATTGCCAATTGATTGAAATACGTTTCTTTTCACTCAAATAATGCTTTAAATACAAAAAAGACCAAAAAAAAAATTCCAAAAATTTTGAAAATTTTCCCCCCCTCCCCCCTTAGCTTTTTTTGAGTAATTTTGCAAAAAAAAATAAATTGATTTTTTTTAATTCCAATTGATTGAAATACGTTTCTTTTCACTCAAATAATGCTTTAAATACAAAAAAGACCAAAAAAAAAAATTCCAAAAATTTTGAAAATTTTCCCCCCCTCCCATCTTAGCTTTTTTTGAGTAATTTTGAAAAAAAAAATAAATTGATTTTTTTTTATTGCCAATTGATTGAAATACGTTTCTTTTCACTCAAATAATGCTTTAAATACAAAAAAGACCAAAAAAAAATTCTAAAAATTTTGAAAATTTTCCCCCCCTCCCCCCTTAGCTTTTTTTGAGTAATTTTGCAAAAAAAAATAAATAAATATTTTTTAATTCCAATTGATTGAAATACGTTTCTTTTCACTCAAATAATGCTTTAAATACAAAAAAGACCAAAAAAAAAAATTCTAAAAATTTTGAAAATTTTCCCCCCCTCCCCCCTTAGCTTTTTTTGAGTAATTTTGCAAAAAAAAAATAAATTGATTTTTTTTATTGCCAATTGATTGAAATACGTTTCTTTTCACTCAAATAATGCTTTAAATACAAAAAAGACCAAAAAAAAAATTCCAAAAATTTTGAAAATTTTCCCCCCCTCCCCCCGTAGCTTTTTTTGAGTAATTTTGCAAAAAAAAAATAAATTGATTTTTTTATTGCCAATTGATTGAAATACGTTTCTTTTCACTCAAATAATGCTTTAAATACAAAAAAGACCAAAAAAAAAATTCCAAAAATTTTGAAAATTTTCCCCCCCCTCCCCCCTTAGCTTTTTTTGAGTAATTTTGCAAAAAAAAATAAATTGATTTTTTTTTAATTCCAATTGATTGAAATACGTTTCTTTTCACTCAAATAATGCTTTAAATACAAAAAAGACCAAAAAAAAAATCCAAAAATATTGAAAATTTTCCCCCCCCTCCCCCTTAGCTTTTGTTGAGTAATTTTGCAAAAAAAAATAAATTGATTTTTTTTAATTCCAATTGATTGAAATACGTTTCTTTTCACTCAAATAATGCTTTAAATACAAAAAAGACCAAAAAAAAATTCTAAAAATTTTGAAAATTTTCCCCCCTCCCCCCTTAGCTTTTTTTGAGTAATTTTGCAAAAAAAAATAAATAAATATTTTTTAATTCCAATTGATTGAAATACGTTTCTTTTCACTCAAATAATGCTTTAAATACAAAAAAGACCAAAAAAAAAAATTCCAAAAATTTTGAAAATTTTCCCCCCCCTCCCCCCTTAGCTTTTTTTGAGTAATTTTGCAAAAAAAAATAAATTGATTTTTTTTAATTCCAATTGATTGAAATACGTTTCTTTTCACTCAAATAATGCTTTAAATACAAAAAAGACCAAAAAAAAAATTCTTAAAATTTTGAAAATTTTCCCCTACTCCCTCTATAGATTTTTTTGAGTAATTTTGCAAAAAAAAATAAATTGATTTTTTTTATTGCCAATTGATTGAAATACGTTTCTTTTCACTCAAATAATGCTTTAAATACAAAAAAGACCAAAAAAAAAAAAAAATCCAAAAATTTTGAAAATTTTCCCCCCCTCCCCCCTTAGCTTTTTTTGAGTAATTTTGCAAAAAAAAATAAATTGATTTTTTTAAATTCCAATTGATTGAAATACGTTTCTTTTCACTCAAATAATGCTTTAAATACAAAAAAGACCAAAAAAAAAAATTCCAAAAATTTTGAAAATTTTCCCCTACTCCCTCCTTAGATTTTTTTGAGTAATTTTGCAAAAAAAATAAATTGATTTTTTTTATTGCCAATTGATTGAAATACGTTTCTTTTCACTCAAATAATGCTTTAAATACAAAAAAGACCAAAAAAAAATTCTAAAAATTTTGAAAATTTTCCCCCCCTCCCCCCTTAGCTTTTTTTGAGTAATTTTGCAAAAAAAAATAAATAAATATTTTTTAATTCCAATTGATTGAAATACGTTTCTTTTCACTCAAATAATGCTTTAAATACAAAAAAGACCAAAAAAAAAATTCTAAAAATTTTGAAAATTTTCCCCCCCCTCCCCCCTTAGCTTTTTTTGAGTAATTTTGCAAAAAAAAATAAATTGATTTTTTTTATTGCCAATTGATTGAAATACGTTTCTTTTCACTCAAATAATGCTTTAAATACAAAAAAGACCAAAAAAAAATTCTAAAAATTTTGAAAATTTTCCCCT
>NW_026045323.1:0-24182 GCF_943734845.2 Anopheles funestus
ATTTTTTTTTGCAAAATTACTCAAAAAAAGCTAAGGGGGGAGGGGGGGGAAAATTTTCAAATTTTTGGAATTTTTTTTTTTGGTCTTTTTTGTATTTAAAGCATTATTTGAGTGAAAAGAAACGTATTTCAATCAATTGGCATTAAAAAAATCAATTTATTTTTTTTTTGCAAAATTACTCAAAAAAAGCTAAGGGGGGAGGGGGGGAAAATTTTCAAAATTTTTAGAATTGTTTTTTTGGTCTTTTTTGTATTTAAAGCATTATTTGAGTGAAAAGAAACGTATTTCAATCAATTGGAATTAAAAAATATTTATTTATTTTTTTTTGCAAAATTACTCAAAAAAAGCTAAGGGGGAGTAGGGGAAAATTTTCAAAATTTTTAGAATTTTTTTTTGGTCTTTTTTGTATTTAAAGCATTATTTGAGTGAAAAGAAACGTATTTCAATCAATTGGAATTAAAAAAAATCAATTTATTTTTTTTTGCAAAATTACTCAAAAAAAGCTAAGGGGGGAGGGGGGGAAAATTTTCAAAATTTTTGGAATTTTTTTTTTTGGTCTTTTTTGTATTTAAAGCATTATTTGAGTGAAAAGAAACGTATTTCAATCAATTGGCAATAAAAAAAATCAATTTATTTTTTTTTGCAAAATCACTCAAAAAAAGCTAAGGGGGAGGGGGGGGAAAATTTTCAAAATTTTTGGATTTTTTTTTTTTGGTCTTTTTTGTATTTAAAGCATTATTTGAGTGAAAAGAAACGTATTTCAATCAATTGGCAATAAAAAAAATCAATTTATTTTTTTTTGCAAAATTACTCAAAAAAAGCTAAGGGGGGAGTAGGGGAAAATTTTCAAAATTTTTAGAATTTTTTTTTTTGGTCTTTTTTGTATTTAAAGCATTATTTGAGTGAAAAGAACGTATTTCAATCAATTGGAATTAAAAAAAAATCAATTTATTTTTTTTTTGCAAAATTACTCAAAAAAAGCTAAGGGGGGAGTAGGGGAAAATTTTCAAAATTTTTAGAATTTTTTTTTTTTTGGTCTTTTTGTATTTAAAGCATTATTTGAGTGAAAAGAAACGTATTTCAGTCAATTGGAATTAAAAAAAAATTTTTTTTTTTGCAAAATTACTCAAAAAAAGCTAAGGGGGGAGGGGGGGAAAATTTTCAAAATTTTTGGATTTTTTTTTTTTTGGTCTTTTTTTGTATTTAAAGCATTATTTGAGTGAAAAGAAACGTATTTCAATCAATTGGAATTAAAAAAAATCAATTTATTTTTTTTTTGCAAAATTACTCAAAAAAAGCTAAGGGGGGAGGGGGGGAAAATTTTCAAAATTTTTGGAATTTTTTTTTGGTCTTTTTTGTATTTAAAGCATTATTTGAGTGAAAAGAAACGTATTTCAATCAATTGGCAATAAAAAAAATCAATTTATTTTTTTTTGCAAAATTACTCAAAAAAAGCTAAGGGGGGAGGGGGGGGAAATTTTCAAAATTTTTAGAATTTTTTTTTTGGTCTTTTTTGTATTTAAAGCATTATTTGAGTGAAAAGAAACGTATTTCAATCAATTGGAATTAAAAAAAATCAATTTATTTTTTTTTGCAAAATTACTCAAAAAAATCTAAGGAGGGAGTAGGGGAAAATTTTCAAAATTTTAAGAATTTTTTTTTTGGTCTTTTTTGTATTTAAAGCATTATTTGAGTGAAAAGAAACGTATTTCAATCAATTGGCAATAAAAAAAATCAATTTATTTTTTTTTGCAAAATTACTCAAAAAAAGCTAAGGGGGGAGGGGGGGAAAATTTTCAAAATTTTTGGAATTTTTTTTTTGGTCTTTTTTGTATTTAAAGCATTATTTGAGTGAAAAGAAACGTATTTCAATCAATTGGCAATAAAAAAAATCAATTTATTTTTTTTTGCAAAATTACTCAAAAAAAGCTAAGGGGGGAGGGGGGGAAAATTTTCAAAATTTTTGGAATTTTTTTTTTGGTCTTTTTTGTATTTAAAGCATTATTTGAGTGAAAAGAAACGTATTTCAATCAATTGGCAATAAAAAAAATCAATTTATTTTTTTTTGCAAAATTACTCAAAAAAAGCTAAGGGGGGAGGGGGGGAAAATTTTCAAAATTTTTAGAATTTTTTTTTTGGTCTTTTTTGTATTTAAAGCATTATTTGAGTGAAAAGAAACGTATTTCAATCAATTGGAATTAAAAAAAATCAATTTATTTTTTTTTTGCAAAATTACTCAAAAAAAGCTAAGGGGGGAGGGGGGGAAAATTTTCAAAATTTTTGGAATTTTTTTTTTGGTCTTTTTTGTATTTAAAGCATTATTTGAGTGAAAAGAAACGTATTTCAATCAATTGGCAATAAAAAAAATCAATTTATTTTTTTTTGCAAAATTACTCAAAAAAAGCTAATGGGGGAGGGGGGGAAAATTTTCAAAATTTTTGGATTTTTTTTTTTTGGTCTTTTTTGTATTTAAAGCATTATTTGAGTGAAAAGAAACGTATTTCAATCAATTGGAATTAAAAAAAATCAATTTATTTTTTTTTGCAAAATTACTCAAAAAAAGCTAAGGAGGGAGGGGGGGAAAATTTTCAAAATTTTTGGAATTTTTTTTTTGGTCTTTTTTGTATTTAAAGCATTATTTGAGTGAAAAGAAACGTATTTCAATCAATTGGAATTAAAAAAAATCAATTTATTTTTTTTTTGCAAAATTACTCAAAAAAAGCTAAGGGGGGAGGGGGGGAAAATTTTCAAAATTTTTGGAATATTTTTTTTTTGGTCTTTTTGGTATTTAAAGCATTATTTGAGTGAAAAGAAACGTATTTCAATCAATTGGAATTAAAAAAACTCAATTTATTTTTTTTTGCAAAATTACTCAAAAAAAGCTAAGGGGGGAGGGGGGGAAAATTTTCAAAATTTTTGGAATTTTTTTTTTTGGTCTTTTTTGTATTTAAAGCATTATTTGAGTGAAAAGAAACGTATTTCAATCAATTGGAATTAAAAAAAATCAATTTATTTTTTTTTGCAAAATTACTCAAAAAAAGCTAAGGGGGGAGGGGGGGAAAATTTTCAAAATTTTTGGAATTTTTTTTTTTTGGTCTTTTTTGTATTTAAAGCATTATTTGAGTGAAAAGAAACGTATTTCAATCAATTGGCAATAAAAAAAATCAATTTATTTTTTTTTGCAAAATTACTCAAAAAAAGCTAAGGGGGGAGGGGGGGAAAATTTTCAAAATTTTTAGAATTTTTTTTGGTCTTTTTTGTATTTAAAGCATTATTTGAGTGAAAAGAAACGTATTTCAATCAATTGGCATAAAAAAAAATCAATTTATTTTTTTTTGCAAAATTACTCAAAAAAAGCTAAGGGGGGAGGGGGGGAAAATTTTCAAAATTTTTGGAATTTTTTTTTTTTTGGTCTTTTTTGTATTTAAAGCATTATTTGAGTGAAAAGAAACGTATTTCAATCAATTGGCAATAAAAAAAATCAATTTATTTTTTTTTGCAAAATTACTCAAAAAAATCTAAGGAGGGAGTAGGGGAAAATTTTCAAAATTTTAAGAATTTTTTTTTTGGTCTTTTTTGTATTTAAAGCATTATTTGAGTGAAAAGAAACGTATTTCAATCAATTGGCAATAAAAAAAATCAATTTATTTTTTTTTGCAAAATTACTCAAAAAAAGCTAAGGAGGGAGGGGGAGAAAATTTTCAAAATTTTTGGAATTTTTTTTTTGGTCTTTTTTGTATTTAAAGCATTATTTGAGTGAAAAGAAACGTATTTCAATCAATTGGCAATAAAAAAAATCAATTTATTTTTTTTTGCAAAATTACTCAAAAAAAGCTAAGGGGGGAGGGGGGGAAAAATTTTCAAAATTTTTAGAATTTTTTTTTTGGTCTTTTTTGTATTTAAAGCATTATTTGAGTGAAAAGAAACGTATTTCAATCAATTGGCAATAAAAAAAATCAATTTATTTTTTTTTGCAAAATTACTCAAAAAAAGCTAAGGGGGGAGGGGGGGAAAATTTTCAAAATTTTTGGAATTTTTTTTTTGGTCTTTTTTGTATTTAAAGCATTATTTGAGTGAAAAGAAACGTATTTCAATCAATTGGCAATAAAAAAAATCAATTTATTTTTTTTTGCAAAATTACTCAAAAAAAGCTAAGGGGGGAGGGGGGGAAAATTTTCAAAATTTTTAGAATTTTTTTTTTGGTCTTTTTTGTATTTAAAGCATTATTTGAGTGAAAAGAAACGTATTTCAATCAATTGGAATTAAAAAATATTTATTTATTTTTTTTTGCAAAATAACTCAAAAAAAGCTAAGGGGGGAGTAGGGGAAAATTTTCAAAATTTTTAGAATTTTTTTTTGGTCTTTTTTGTATTTAAAGCATTATTTGAGTGAAAAGAAACGTATTTCAATCAATTGGAATTAAAAAAAATCAATTTATTTTTTTTTGCAAAATTACTCAAAAAAAGCTAAGGGGGGAGGGGGGGAAAATTTTCAAAATTTTTGGAATTTTTTTTTTGGTCTTTTTTGTATTTAAAGCATTATTTGAGTGAAAAGAAACGTATTTCAATCAATTGGCAATAAAAAAAATCAATTTATTTTTTTTTGCAAAATTACTCAAAAAAAGCTAAGGGGGGAGGGGGGGAAAATTTTCAAAATTTTAAGAATTTTTTTTTTGGTCTTTTTTGTATTTAAAGCATTATTTGAGTGAAAAGAAACGTATTTCAATCAATTGGAATTAAAAAATATTTATTTATTTTTTTTTGCAAAATTACTCAAAAAAAGCTAAGGGGGGAGGGGGGGAAAATTTTCAAAATTTTTAGAATTTTTTTTGGTCTTTTTTGTATTTAAAGCATTATTTGAGTGAAAAGAAACGTATTTCAATCAATTGGAATTAAAAAAAATCAATTTATTTTTTTTTGCAAAATTACTCAAAAAAAGCTAAGGGGGGAGGGGGGGAAAATTTTCAAAATTTTTAGAATTTTTTTTTTTGGTCTTTTTTGTATTTAATGCATTATTTGAGTGAAAAGAAACGTATTTCAATCAATTGGCAATAAAAAAAATCAATTTATTTTTTTTTGCAAAATTACTCAAAAAAAGCTAAGGGGGGAGGGGGGGAAAATTTTCAAAATTTATGGAATTTTTTTTTTTGGTCTTTTTTGTATTTAAAGCATTATTTGAGTGAAAAGAAACGTATTTCAATCAATTGGCAATAAAAAAAATCAATTTATTTTTTTTTGCAAAATTACTCAAAAAAAGCTAAGGGGGGAGGGGGGGAAAATTTTCAAAATTTTTAGAATTTTTTTTTTGGTCTTTTTTGTATTTAAAGCATTATTTGAGTGAAAAGAAACGTATTTCAATCAATTGGAATTAAAAAAAATCAATTTATTTTTTTTTGCAAAATTACTCAAAAAAAGCTAAGGGGGGAGGGGGGGAAAATTTTCAAAATTTTTGGATTTTTTTTTTTGGTCTTTTTTGTATTTAAAGCATTATTTGAGTGAAAAGAACGTATTTCAATCAATTGGCAATAAAAAAAATCAATTTATTTTTTTTTGCAAAATTACTCAAAAAAAGCTAAGGGGGGAGGGGGGGGAAAATTTTCAAAATTTTTGGAATTTTTTTTTTTGGTCTTTTTTGTATTTAAAGCATTATTTGAGTGAAAAGAAACGTATTTCAATCAATTGGCAATAAAAAAAATCAATTTATTTTTTTTTGCAAAATTACTCAAAAAAAGCTAAGGGGGGAGGGGGGGAAAATTTTCAAAATTTTTAGAATTTTTTTTTTGGTCTTTTTTGTATTTAAAGCATTATTGAGTGAAAAGAAACGTATTTCAATCAATTGGCAATAAAAAAAATCAATTTATTTTTTTTTGCAAAATTACTCAAAAAAAGCTAAGGGGGGAGGGGGGGAAAATTTTCAAAATTTTTGGAATTTTTTTTTTTGGTCTTTTTTGTATTTAAAGCATTATTTGAGTGAAAAGAAACGTATTTCAATCAATTGGCAATAAAAAAAATCAATTTATTTTTTTTTGCAAAATTACTCGAAAAAAGCTAAGGGGGGAGGGGGGGAAAATTTTCAAAATTTTTGGAATTTTTTTTTTGGTCTTTTTTGTATTTAAAGCATTATTTGAGTGAAAAGAAACGTATTTCAATCAATTGGCAATAAAAAAAATCAATTTATTTTTTTTTGCAAAATTACTCAAAAAAAGCTAAGGGGGGAGGGGGGGAAAATTTTCAAAATTTTTGGAATTTTTTTTTTTTTGGTCTTTTTTGTATTTAAAGCATTATTTGAGTGAAAAGAAACGTATTTCAATCAATTGGAATTAAAAAAAATCAATTTATTTTTTTTTGCAAAATTACTCAAAAAAAGCTAAGGGGGGAGGGGGGGGAAATTTTCAAAATTTTTGGATTTTTTTTTTTGGTCTTTTTTGTATTTAAAGCATTATTTGAGTGAAAAGAAACGTATTTCAATCAATTGGCAATAAAAAAAATCAATTTATTTTTTTTTGCAAAATTACTCAAAAAAAGCTAAGGGGGGAGGGGGGGAAAATTTTCAAAATTTTTGGAATTTTTTTTTTTGGTCTTTTTTGTATTTAAAGCATTATTTGAGTGAAAAGAAACGTATTTCAATCAATTGGCAATAAAAAAAATCAATTTATTTTTTTTTGCAAAATTACTCAAAAAGAAGCTAAGGGGGGAGGTGGGGAAAATTTTCAAAATTTTTGGAATTTTTTTTTTTGGTCTTTTTTGTATTTAAAGCATTATTTGAGTGAAAAGAAACGTATTTCAATCAATTGGCAATAAAAAAAATCAATTTATTTTTTTTTGCAAAATTACTCAAAAAAAGCTAAGGGGGAAGGGGGGGAAAATTTTCAAAATTTTTGGGATTTTTTTTTTGGTCTTTTTTGTATTTAAAGCATTATTTGAGTGAAAAGAAACGTATTTCAATCAATTGGAATTAAAAAAAATCAATTTATTTTTTTTTGCAAAATTACTCAAAAAAAGCTAAGGGGGGAGGGGGGGAAAATTTTCAAAATTTTTGGATTTTTTTTTTTTGGTCTTTTTGGTATTTAAAGCATTATTTGAGTGAAAAGAAACGTATTTCAATCAATTGGCAATAAAAAAAATCAATTTATTTTTTTTTGCAAAATTACTCAAAAAAAGCTAAGGGGGGAGGGGGGGAAAATTTTCAAAATTTTTGGAATTTTTTTTTTGGTCTTTTTTGTATTTAAAGCATTATTTGAGTGAAAAGAAACGTATTTCAATCAATTGGCAATAAAAAAAATCAATTTATTTTTTTTTTGCAAAATTACTCAAAAAAAGCTAAGGGGGGAGGGGGGGAAAATTTTCAAAATTTTTGGAATTTTTTTTTTGGTCTTTTTTGTATTTAAAGCATTATTTGAGTGAAAAGAAACGTATTTCAATCAATTGGAATTAAAAAAAATCAATTTATTTTTTTTTGCAAAATTACTCAAAAAAAGCTAAGGGGGGAGGGGGGGAAAATTTTCAAAATTTTTGGAATTTTTTTTTGGTCTTTTTTGTATTTAAAGCATTATTTGAGTGAAAAGAAACGTATTTCAATCAATTGGCAATAAAAAAAATCAATTTATTTTTTTTTGCAAAATTACTCAAAAAAAGCTAAGGGGGGAGGGGGGGAAAATTTTCAAAATTTTTGGAATTTTTTTTTTGGTCTTTTTTGTATTTAAAGCATTATTTGAGTGAAAAGAAACGTATTTCAATCAATTGGCAATAAAAAAAATCAATTTATTTTTTTTTGCAAAATTACTCAAAAAAAGCTAAGGGGGGAGGGGGGGAAAATTTTCAAAATTTTTAGAATTTTTTTTTTGGTCTTTTTTGTATTTAAAGCATTATTTGAGTGAAAAGAAACGTATTTCAATCAATTGGAATTAAAAAAAATCAATTTATTTTTTTTTGCAAAATTACTCAAAAAAAGCTAAGGGGGGAGGGGGGGAAAATTTTCAAAATTTTTAGAATTTTTTTTTTGGTCTTTTTTGTATTTAAAGCATTATTTGAGTGAAAAGAAACGTATTTCAATCAATTGGAATTAAAAAAAATCAATTTATTTTTTTTTGCAAAATTACTCAAAAAAAGCTAAGGGGGGAGGGGGGGAAAATTTTCAAAATTTTTGGAATTTTTTTTTTTGGTCTTTTTTGTATTTAAAGCATTATTTGAGTGAAAAGAAACGTATTTCAATCAATTGGCAATAAAAAAAATCAATTTATTTTTTTTTGCAAAATTACTCAAAAAAAGCTAAGGGGGGAGGGGGGGAAAATTTTCAAAATTTTTAGAATTTTTTTTTTGGTCTTTTTTGTATTTAAAGCATTATTTGAGTGAAAAGAAACGTATTTCAATCAATTGGCAATAAAAAAAATCAATTTATTTTTTTTTTGCAAAATTACTCAAAAAAAGCTAAGGGGGGAGGGGGGGAAAATTTTCAAAATTTTTAGAATTTTTTTTTTGGTCTTTTTTGTATTTAAAGCATTATTTGAGTGAAAAGAAACGTATTTCAATCAATTGGAATTAGAAAATATTTATTTATTTTTTTTTGCAAAATAACTCAAAAAAAGCTAAGGGGGGGAGTAGGGGAAAATTTTCAAAATTTTTAGAATTTTTTTTTGGTCTTTTTTGTATTTAAAGCATTATTTGAGTGAAAAGAAACGTATTTCAATCAATTGGAATTAAAAAAAATCAATTTATTTTTTTTTGCAAAATTACTCAAAAAAAGCTAAGGGGGGAGGGGGGGAAAATTTTCAAAATTTTTGGAATTTTTTTTTTTGGTCTTTTTTGTATTTAAAGCATTATTTGAGTGAAAAGAAACGTATTTCAATCAATTGGCAATAAAAAAAAACAATTTATTTTTTTTTGCAAAATTACTCAAAAAAAGCTAAGGGGGGAGGGGGGGAAAATTTTCAAAATTTTTGGAATTTTTTTTTTTGGTCTTTTTTGTATTTAAAGCATTATTTGAGTGAAAAGAAACGTATTTCAATCAATTGGAATTAAAAAATATTTATTTATTTTTTTTTGCAAAATTACTCAAAAAAAGCTAAGGGGGGAGGGGGGGAAAATTTTCAAAATTTTTAGAATTTTTTTTGGTCTTTTTTGTATTTAAAGCATTATTTGAGTGAAAAGAAACGTATTTCAATCAATTGGAATTAAAAAAAATCAATTTATTTTATTTTGCAAAATTACTCAAAAAAAGCTAAGGGGGGAGGGGGGGGAAAATTTTCAAAATTTTTAGAATTTTTTTTTTTGGTCTTTTTTGTATTTAAAGCATTATTTGAGTGAAAAGAAACGTATTTCAATCAATTGGCAATAAAAAAAATCAATTTATTTTTTTTTGCAAAATTACTCAAAAAAAGCTAAGGGGGGAGGGGGGGAAAATTTTCAAAATTTTTAGAATTTTTTGTATTTAAAGCATTATTTGAGTGAAAAGAAACGTATTTCAATCAATTGGAATTAAAAAATATTTATTTATTTTTTTTTGCAAAATAACTCAAAAAAAGCTAAGGGGGGAGTAGGGGAAAATTTTCAAAATTTTTAGAATTTTTTTTTGGTCTTTTTTGTATTTAAAGCATTATTTGAGTGAAAAGAAACGTATTTCAATCAATTGGAATTAAAAAATATTTATTTATTTTTTTTTGCAAAATTACTCAAAAAAAGCTAAGGGGGGAGGGGGGGAAAATTTTCAAAATTTTTAGAATTTTTTTTTTGGTCTTTTTTGTATTTAAAGCATTATTTGAGTGAAAAGAAACGTATTTCAATCAATTGGCAATAAAAAAAATCAATTTATTTTTTTTTGCAAAATTACTCAAAAAAAGCTAAGGGGGGAGGGGGGGAAAATTTTCAAAATTTTTAGAATTTTTTTTTTGGTCTTTTTTGTATTTAAAGCATTATTTGAGTGAAAAGAAACGTATTTCAATCAATTGGAATTAAAAAATATTTATTTATTTTTTTTTGCAAAATTACTCAAAAAAAGCTAAGGGGGGAGGGGGGGAAAATTTTCAAAATTTTTAGAATTTTTTTTGGTCTTTTTTGTATTTAAAGCATTATTTGAGTGAAAAGAAACGTATTTCAATCAATTGGAATTAAAAAAAATCAATTTATTTTATTTTGCAAAATTACTCAAAAAAAGCTAAGGGGGGAGGGGGGGAAAATTTTCAAAATTTTTAGAATTTTTTTTTTTTTGGTCTTTTTTGTATTTAATGCATTATTTGAGTGAAAAGAAACGTATTTCAATCAATTGGCAATAAAAAAAATCAATTTATTTTTTTTTGCAAAATTACTCAAAAAAAGCTAAGGGGTGAGGGGGGGAATATTTTCAAAATTTTTGGAATTTTTTTTTTTTGGTCTTTTTTGTATTTAAAGCATTATTTGAGTGAAAAGAAACGTATTTCAATCAATTGGCAATAAAAAAAATCAATTTATTTTTTTTTGCAAAATTACTCAAAAAAAGCTAAGGGGGGAGGGGGGGAAAATTTTCAAAATTTTTAGAATTTTTTTTTTGGTCTTTTTTGTATTTAAAGCATTATTTGAGTGAAAAGAAACGTATTTCAATCAATTGGAATTAAAAAAAATCAATTTATTTTTTTTTGCAAAATTTCTCAAAAAAAGCTAAGAGGGGAGGGGGGGAAAATTTTCAAAATTTTTGGATTTTTTTTTTGGTCTTTTTTGTATTTAAAGCATTATTTGAGTGAAAAGAAACGTATTTCAATCAATTGGCAATAAAAAAAATCAATTTATTTTTTTTTTGCAAAATTACTCAAAAAAAGCTAAGGGGGGAGGGGGGGAAAATTTTCAAAATTTTTGGAATTTTTTTTTTTGTCTTTTTTGTATTTAAAGCATTATTTGAGTGAAAAGAAACGTATATCAATCAATTGGCAATAAAAAAAATCAATTTATTTTTTTTTGCAAAATTACTCAAAAAAAGCTAAGGGGGGGAGGGGGGGAAAATTTTCAAATTTTTAGAATTTTTTTTTGGTCTTTTTTGTATTTAAAGCATTATTTGAGTGAAAAGAAACGTATTTCAATCAATTGGCAATAAAAAAAATCAATTTATTTTTTTTTTGCAAAATTACTCAAAAAAAGCTAAGGGGGGAGGGGGGGGAAAATTTTCAAAATTTTTAGAATTTTTTTTTGGTCTTTTTTGTATTTAAAGCATTATTTGAGTGAAAAGAAACGTATTTCAATCAATTGGCAATAAAAAAAATCAATTTATTTTTTTTTGCAAAATTACTCAAAAAAAGCTAAGGGGGGAGGGGGGGAAAATTTTCAAAATTTTTGGAATTTTTTTTTTTGGTCTTTTTTGTATTTAAAGCATTATTTGAGTGAAAAGAAACGTATTTCAATCATTTGGAATTAAAAAAAATCAATTTATTTTTTTTTGCAAAATTACTCAAAAAAAGCTAAGGGGGGAGGGGGGGAAAATTTTCAAAATTTTTGGAATTTTTTTTTTTGGTCTTTTTTTGTATTTAAAGCATTATTTGAGTGAAAAGAAACGTATTTCAATCAATTGGCAATAAAAAAAATCAATTTATTTTTTTTTGCAAAATTACTCAAAAAAAGCTAAGGGGGGAGGGGGGGAAAATTTTCAAAATTTTTGGAATTTTTTTTTTTTGGTCTTTTTTGTATTTAAAGCATTATTTGAGTGAAAAGAAACGTATTTCAATCAATTGGAATTAAAAAAAATCAATTTATTTTTTTTTGCAAAATTACTCAAAAAAAGCTAAGGGGGGAGGGGGGGAAAATTTTCAAAATATTTTGGAATTTTTTTTTTTTGGTCTTTTTTGTATTTAAAGCATTATTTGAGTGAAAAGAAACGTATTTCAATCAATTGGCAATAAAAAAAATCAATTTATTTTTTTTTGCAAAATTACTCAAAAAGAAGCTATAGGGGGGAGGGGGGGAAAATTTTCAAAATTTTTGGAATTTTTTTTTTGGTCTTTTTTGTATTTAAAGCATTATTTGAGTGAAAAGAAACGTATTTCAATCAATTGGCAATAAAAAAAATCAATTTATTTTTTTTTGCAAAATTACTCAAAAAAAAGCTAAGGGGGGAGGGGGGGGAAATTTTCAAAATTTTTGGATTTTTTTTTTGGTCTTTTTTGTATTTAAAGCATTATTTGAGTGAAAAGAAACGTATTTCAATCAATTGGAATTAAAAAAAATCAATTTATTTTTTTTTGCAAAATTACTCAAAAAAAGCTAAGGGGGGAGGGGGGGAAAATTTTCAAAATTTTTGGATTTTTTTTTTTTGTCTTTTTGGTATTTAAAGCATTATTTGAGTGAAAAGAAACGTATTTCAATCAATTGGCAATAAAAAAAATCAATTTATTTTTTTTTGCAAAATTACTCAAAAAAAGCTAAGGGGGGAGGGGGGGAAAATTTTCAAATTTTTGGAATTTTTTTTTGGTCTTTTTTGTATTTAAAGCATTATTTGAGTGAAAAGAAACGTATTTCAATCAATTGGCAATAAAAAAATCAATTTATTTTTTTTTTGCAAAATTACTCAAAAAAAGCTAAGGGGGGAGGGGGGGAAAATTTTCAAAATTTTTGGAATTTTTTTTTTTGGTCTTTTTTGTATTTAAAGCATTATTTGAGTGAAAAGAAACGTATTTCAATCAATTGGAATTAAAAAAAATCAATTTATTGTTTTTTGCAAAATTACTCAAAAAAAGCTAAGGGGGGAGGGGGGGAAAATTTTCAAAATTTTTGGATTTTTTTTTTTGGTCTTTTTTGTATTTAAAGCATTATTTGAGTGAAAAGAAACGTATTTCAATCAATTGGCAATAAAAAAAATCAATTTATTTTTTTTTGCAAAATTACTCAAAAAAAGCTAAGGGGGGAGGGGGGGAAAATTTTCAAAATTTTTGGAATTTTTTTTTGGTCTTTTTTGTATTTAAAGCATTATTTGAGTGAAAAGAAACGTATTTCAATCAATTGGAATTAAAAAAAATCAATTTATTTTTTTTTGCAAAATTACTCAAAAAAAGCTAAGGGGGGAGGGGGGGAAAATTTTCAAAATTTTTGGAATTTTTTTTTTTTGGTCTTTTTTGTATTTAAAGCATTATTTGAGTGAAAAGAAACGTATTTCAATCAATTGGCAATAAAAAAAATCAATTTATTTTTTTTTGCGAAATTACTCAAAAAAAGCTAAGGGGGGAGGGGGGGAAAATTTTCAAAATTTTTGGAATTTTTTTTTTTTGGTCTTTTTTGTATTTAAAGCATTATTTGAGTGAAAAGAAACGTATTTCAATCAATTGGCAATAAAAAAAATCAATTTATTTTTTTTTTTGCAAAATTACTCAAAAAAAGCTAAGGGGGGAGGGGGGGAAAATTTTCAAAATTTTTAGAATTTTTTTTTGGTCTTTTTTGTATTTAAAGCATTATTTGAGTGAAAAGAAACGTATTTCAATCAATTGGAATTAAAAAAAATCAATTTATTTTTTTTTGCAAAATTACTCAAAAAAAGCTAAGGGGGGAGGGGGGGAAAATTTTCAAAATTTTTGGAATTTTTTTTTTGGTCTTTTTTGTATTTAAAGCATTATTTGAGTGAAAAGAAACGTATTTCAATCAATTGGCAATAAAAAAAATCAATTTATTTTTTTTTTGCAAAATTACTCAAAAAAAGCTAAGGGGGGAGGGGGGGGAAAATTTTCAAAATTTTTAGAATTTAGTTTTTTGGTCTTTTTTGTATTTAAAGCATTATTTGAGTGAAAAGAAACGTATTTTAATCAATTGGAATTAAAAAAAATCAATTTATTTTTTTTTTGCAAAATTACTCAAAAAAAGCTAAGGGGGGAGGGGGGGGAAAATTTTCAAAATTTTTAGAATTTTTTTTTGGTCTTTTTTGTATTTAAAGCATTATTTGAGTGAAAAGAAACGTATTTCAATCAATTGGCAATAAAAAAAATCAATTTATTTTTTTTTGCAAAATTACTCAAAAAAAGCTAAGGGGGGAGGGGGGGAAAATTTTCAAAATTTTTGGATTTTTTTTTTTTTTGGTCTTTTTTGTATTTAAAGCATTATTTGAGTGAAAAGAAACGTATTTCAATCAATTGGCAATAAAAAAAATCAATTTATTTTTTTTTGCAAAATTACTCAAAAAAAGCTAAGGGGGGAGGGGGGGAAAATTTTCAAAATTTTTGGAATTTTTTTTTTGGTCTTTTTTGTATTTAAAGCATTATTTGAGTGAAAAGAAACGTATTTCAATCAATTGGCAATAAAAAAAATCAATTTATTTTTTTTTGCAAAATTACTCAAAAAAAGCTAAGGGGGGAGGGGGGGAAAATTTTCAAAATTTTTGGAATTTTTTTTTTTGGTCTTTTTTGTATTTAAAGCATTATTTGAGTGAAAAGAAACGTATTTCAATCATTTGGAATTAAAAAAAATCAATTTATTTTTTTTTGCAAAATTACTCAAAAAAAGCTAAGGGGGGAGGGGGGGAAAATTTTCAAAATTTTGGGAATTTTTTTTTTTGGTCTTTTTTGTATTTAAAGCATTATTTGAGTGAAAAGAAACGTATTTTAATCAATTGCCAATAAAAAAAATCAATTTATTTTTTTTTGCGAAATTACTCAAAAAAAGCTAAGGGGGGAGGGGGGGAAAATTTTCAAAATTTTTAGAATTTTTTTTTTGGTCTTTTTTGTATTTAAAGCATTATTTGAGTGAAAAGAAACGTATTTCAATCAATTGGAATTAAAAAAAATCAATTTATTTTTTTTTGCAAAATTACTCAAAAAAAGCTAAGGGGGGAGTAGGGGAAAATTTTCAAAATTTTTGGAATTTTTTTTTGGTCTTTTTTGTATTTAAAGCATTATTTGAGTGAAAAGAAACGTATTTCAATCAATTGGCAATAAAAAAAATCAATTTATTTTTTTTTGCAAAATTACTCAAAAAAAGCTAAGGGGGGAGGGGGGGAAAATTTTCAAAATTTTTGGAATTTTTTTCTTTGGTCTTTTTTGTATTTAAAGCATTATTTGAGTGAAAAGAAACGTATTTCAATCAATTGGAATTAAAAAATATTTATTTATTTTTTTTTGCAAAATTACTCAAAAAAAGCTAAGGGGGAAGGGGGGGAAAATTTTCAAAATTTTTAGAATTTTTTTTTTGGTCTTTTTTGTATTTAAAGCATTATTTGAGTGAAAAGAAACGTATTTCAATCAATTGGAATTAAAAAAAAATCAATTTATTTTTTTTTTTGCAAAATTACTCAAAAAAAGCTAAGGGGGGAGGGGGGGAAAATTTTCAAAATTTTTGGAATTTTTTTTTTTTGGTCTTTTTTGTATTTAAAGCATTATTTGAGTGAAAAGAAACGTATTTCAATCAATTGGCAATAAAAAAAATCAATTTATTTTTTTTTGAAAAATTACTCAAAAAAAGCTAAGGGGGGAGGGGGGGAAAATTTTCAAAATTTTTGGATTTTTTTTTTTGGTCTTTTTTGTATTTAAAGCATTATTTGAGTGAAAAGAAACGTATTTCAATCAATTGGAATTAAAAAAAATCAATTTATTTTTTTTTGCAAAATTACTCAAAAAAAGCTAAGGGGGAAGGGGGGGAAAATTTTCAAAATTTTTGGAACTTTTTTTTGGTCTTTTTTGTATTTAAAGCATTATTTGAGTGAAAAGAAACGTATTTCAATCTATTGGAATTAAAAAAAATCAATTTATTTTTTTTTGCAAAATTACTCAAAAAAAGCTAAGGGGGGAGGGGGGGAAAATTTTCAAAATTTTTAGAATTTTTTTTTGGTCTTTTTTGTATTTAAAGCATTATTTGAGTGAAAAGAAACGTATTTCAATCAATTGGCAATAAAAAAAATCAATTTATTTTTTTTTGCAAAATTACTCAAAAAAAGCTAAGGGGGAGGGGGGGAAAATTTTCAAAATTTTTGGAATTTTTTTTTTTGGTCTTTTTTGTATTTAAAGCATTATTTGAGTGAAAAGAAACGTATTTCAATCAAGTGGAATTAAAAAATATTTATTTATTTTTTTTTGCAAAATTACTCAAAAAAAGCTAAGGGGGGAGTAGGGGAAAATTTTCAAAATTTTTAGAATTTTTTTTTGGTCTTTTTTGTATTTAAAGCATTATTTGAGTGAAAAGAAACGTATTTCAATCAATTGGAATTAAAAAAAAATTGATTTATTTTTTTTTGCAAAATTACTCAAAAAAATCTAAGGAGGGAGTAGGGGAAAATTTTCAAAATTTTAAGAATTTTTTTTTGGTCTTTTTTGTATTTAAAGCATTATTTGAGTGAAAAGAAACGTATTTCAATCAATTGGAATTAAAAAAAATCAATTTATTTTTTTTTGCAAAATTACTCAAAAAAAGCTAAGGGGGGAGGGGGGGAAAATTTTCAAAATTTTTGGAATTTTTTTTTTGGTCTTTTTTGTATTTAAAGCATTATTTGAGTGAAAAGAAACGTATTTCAATCAATTGGAATTAAAAAAAATCAATTTATTTTTTTTTGCAAAATTACTCAAAAAAAGCTAAGGGGGGAGGGGGGGAAAATTTTCAAAATTTTTGGAAATTTTTTTTGGTCTTTTTTGTATTTAAAGCATTATTTGAGTGAAAAGAAACGTATTTCAATCAATTGGAATTAAAAAAAATCAATTTATTTTTTTTTGCAAAATTACTCAAAAAAAGCTAGGGGGGGAGGGGGGGAAAATTTTCAAAATTTTTGGATTTTTTTTTTTTGGTCTTTTTTGTATTTAAAGCATTATTTGAGTGAAAAGAAACGTATTTCAATCAATTGGCAATAAAAAAAATCAATTTATTTTTTTTGCAAAATTACTCAAAAAAAGCTAAGGGGGGAGGGGGGGAAAATTTTCAAAATTTTTGGAATTTTTTTTTTGGTCTTTTTTGTATTTAAAGCATTATTTGAGTGAAAAGAAACGTATTTCAATCAATTGGCAATAAAAAAAATCAATTTATTTTTTTTGCAAAATTACTCAAAAAAAGCTAAGGGGGGAGGGGGGGAAAATTTTCAAAATTTTTGGAATTTTTTTTTTTGGTCTTTTTTGTATTTAAAGCATTATTTGAGTGAAAAGAAACGTATTTCAATCAATTGGCAATAAAAAAAATCAATTTATTTTTTTTTGCAAAATTACTCAAAAAAAGCTAAGGGGGGAGGGGGGGAAAATTTTCCAAATTTTTGGAATTTTTTTTTTGGTCTTTTTTGTATTTAAAGCATTATTTGAGTGAAAAGAAACGTATTTCAATCAATTGGAATTAAAAAAAATCAATTTATTTTTTTTTGCAAAATTACTCAAAAAAAGCTAAGGGGGGAGGGGGGGAAAATTTTCAAAATTTTTGGAATTTTTTTTTTGTCTTTTTTGTATTTAAAGCATTATTTGAGTGAAAGGAAACGTATTTCAATCAATTGGAATTAAAAAAAATCAATTTATTTTTTTTTTGCAAAATTACTCAAAAAAAGCTAAGGGGGGAGGGGGGGAAAATTTTCAAAATTTTTAGAATTTTTTTTTTGGTCTTTTTTGTATTTAAAGCATTATTTGAGTGAAAAGAAACGTATTTCAATCAATTGGAATTAAAAAAAATCAATTTATTTTTTTTTGCAAAATTACTCAAAAAAAGCTAAGGGGGGAGGGGGGGAAAATTTTCAAAATTTTTGGAATTTTTTTTTTGGTCTTTTTTGTATTTAAAGCATTATTTGAGTGAAAAGAAACGTATTTCAATCAATTGGCAATAAAAAAAATCAATTTATTTTTTTTTTGCAAAATTACTCAAAAAAAGCTAAGGGGGGAGGGGGGGAAAATTTTCAAAATTTTTAGAATTTTTTTTTTGGTCTTTTTTGTATTTAAAGCATTATTTGAGTGAAAAGAAACGTATTTCAATCAATTGGCAATAAAAAAAATCAATTTATTTTTTTTTGCAAAATTACTCAAAAAAATCTAAGGAGGGAGTAGGGGAAAATTTTCAAAATTTTAAGAATTTTTTTTTTGGTCTTTTTTGTATTTAAAGCATTATTTGAGTGAAAAGAAACGTATTTCAATCAATTGGCAATAAAAAAAATCAATTTATTTTTTTTTGCAAAATTACTCAAAAAAAGCTAAGGGGGGAGGGGGGGAAAATTTTCAAAATTTTTGGAATTTTTTTTTTTGGTCTTTTTTGTATTTAAAGCATTATTTGAGTGAAAAGAAACGTATTTCAATCAATTGGAATTAAAAAAAATCAATTTATTTTTTTTTGCAAAATTACTCAAAAAAAGCTAAGGAGGGAGTAGGGGAAAATTTTCAAAATTTTTGGAATTTTTTTTTTGGTCTTTTTTGTATTTAAAGCATTATTTGAGTGAAAAGAAACGTATTTCAATCAATTGGCAATAAAAAAAATCAATTTATTTTTTTGCAAAATTACTCAAAAAAGCTAAGGGGGGAGGGGGGGAAAATTTTCAAAATTTTTGGAATTTTTTTTTTTTGGTCTTTTTTGTATTTAAAGCATTATTTGAGTGAAAAGAAACGTATTTCAATCAATTGGAATTAAAAAAAATAAATTTATTTTTTTTTGCAAAATTACTCAAAAAAAGCTAAGGGGGGAGGGGGGGAAAATTTTCAAAATTTTTGGAATTTTTTTTTTGGTCTTTTTTGTATTTAAAGCATTATTTGAGTGAAAAGAAACGTATTTCAATCAATTGGCAATAAAAAAAATCAATTTCTTTTTTTTTGCAAAATTACTCAAAAAAAGCTAAGGGGGGAGGGGGGGAAAATTTTCAAAATTTTTGGAATTTTTTTTTTTGGTCCTTTTTGTATTTAAAGCATTATTTGAGTGAAAAGAAACGTATTTCAATCAATTGGCAATAAAAAAAATCAATTTATTTTTTTTTGCAAAATTACTCAAAAAAAGCTAAGGGGGGAGGGGGGGGGAAATTTTCAAAATTTTTAGAATTTTTTTTTGGTCTTTTTTGTATTTAAAGCATTATTTGAGTGAAAAGAAACGTATTTCAATCAATTGGCAATAAAAAAAATCAATTTATTTTTTTTTGCAAAATTACTCAAAAAAAGCTAAGGGGGGAGGGGGGGAAAATTTTCAAAATTTTTAGAATTTTTTTTGTGGTCTTTTTTGTATTTAAAGCATTATTTGAGTGAAAAGAAACGTATTTCAATCAATTGGCAATAAAAAAAATCAATTTATTTTTTTTGCAAAATTACTCAAAAAAAGCTAAGGGGGGAGGGGGGGAAAATTTTCAAAATTTTTAGAATTTTTTTTTTGGTCTTTTTTGTATTTAAAGCATTATTTGAGTGAAAAGAAACGTATTTCAATCAATTGGAATTAAAAAAAATCAATTTATTTTTTTTTGCAAAATTACTCAAAAAAAGCTAAGGGGGGAGGGGGGGGAAAATTTTCAAAATTTTTATAATTTTTTTTTGGTCTTTTTTGTATTTAAAGCATTATTTGAGTGAAAAGAAACGTATTTCAATCAATTGGAATTAAAAAAAATCAATTTATTTTTTTTTGCAAAATTACTCAAAAAAAGCTAAGGGGGGAGGGGGGGAAAATTTTCAAAATTTTTGGAATTTTTTTTTTTGGTCTTTTTTGTATTTAAAGCATTATTTGAGTGAAAAGAAACGTATTTCAATCAATTGGCAATAAAAAAAATCAATTTATTTTTTTTTGCAAAATTACTCAAAAAAAGCTAAGGGGGGAGGGGGGGAAAATTTTCAAAATTTTTAGAATTTTTTTTTTTGGTCTTTTTTGTATTTAAAGCATTATTTGAGTGAAAAGAAACGTATTTCAATCAATTGGCAATAAAAAAAATCAATTTATTTTTTTTTGCAAAATTACTCAAAAAAATCTAAGGAGGGAGTAGGGGAAAATTTTCAAAATTTTAAGAATTTTTTTTTGGTCTTTTTTGTATTTAAAGCATTATTTGAGTGAAAAGAAACGTATTTCAATCAATTGGCAATAAAAAAAATCAATTTATTTTTTTTTGCAAAATTACTCAAAAAAAGCTAAGGGGGGAGGGGGGGAAAATTTTCAAAATTTTTGGAATTTTTTTTTTGGTCTTTTTTGTATTTAAAGCATTATTTGAGTGAAAAGAAACGTATTTCAATCAATTGGCAATAAAAAAAATCAATTTATTTTTTTTTGCAAAATTACTCAAAAAAAGCTAAGGGTGGGGGGGGAAATTTTCAAAATTTTTGGATTTTTTTTTTGGTCTTTTTTGTATTTAAAGCATTATTTGAGTGAAAAGAAACGTATTTCAATCAATTGGAATTAAAAAAAATCAATTTATTTTTTTTTGCAAAATAACTCAAAAAAAGCTAAGGGGGGAGTAGGGGAAAATTTTCAAAATTTTAAGAATTTTTTTTTTGGTCTTTTTTGTATTTAAAGCATTATTTGAGTGAAAAGAAACGTATTTCAATCAATTGGAATTAAAAAAAATCAATTTATTTTTTTTTGCAAAATTACTCAAAAAAAGCTAAGGGGGGAGGGGGGGAAAATTTTCAAAATTTTTGGAATTTTTTTTTTTGGTCTTTTTTGTATTTAAAGCATTATTTGAGTGAAAAGAAACGTATTTCAATCAATTGGAATTAAAAAAAATCAATTTATTTTTTTTTGCAAAATTACTCAAAAAAAGCTAAGGGGGGAGGGGGGTAAAATTTTCAAAATTTTTGGAATTTTTTTTTTGGTCTTTTTTGTATTTAAAGCATTATTTGAGTGAAAAGAAACGTATTTCAATCAATTGGCAATAAAAAAAATCAATTTATTTTTTTTGCAAAATTACTCAAAAAAAGCTAAGGGGGGAGGGGGGGAAAATTTTCAAAATTTTTAGAATTTTTTTTTTGGTCTTTTTTGTATTTAAAGCATTATTTGAGTGAAAAGAAACGTATTTCAATCAATTGGAATTAAAAAAAATCAATTTATTTTTTTTTGCAAAATTACTCAAAAAAAGCTAAGGGGGGAGGGGGGGAAAATTTTCAAAATTTTTGGAATTTTTTTTTTGGTCTTTTTTGTATTTAAAGCATTATTTGAGTGAAAAGAAACGTATTTCAATCAATTGGCAATAAAAAAAATCAATTTATTTTTTTTTGCAAAATTACTCAAAAAAAGCTAAGGGGGGAGGGGGGGAAAATTTTCAAAATTTTTGGAATTTTTTTTTTTGGTCTTTTTTGTATTTAAAGCATTATTTGAGTGAAAAGAAACGTATTTCAATCAATTGGAATTAAAAAAAATCAATTTTTTTTTGCAAAATTACTCAAAAAAAGCTAAGGGGGGAGGGGGGGAAAATTTTCAAAATTTTTGGATTTTTTTTTTTGGTCTTTTTTGTATTTAAAGCATTATTTGAGTGAAAAGAAACGTATTTCAATCAATTGGCAATAAAAAAAATCAATTTATTTTTTTTTGCAAAATTACTCAAAAAAAGCTAAGGGGGGAGGGGGGGAAAATTTTCAAAATTTTTGGAATTTTTTTTTTTGGTCTTTTTTGTATTTAAAGCATTATTTGAGTGAAAAGAAAAGTATTTCAATCAATTGGAATTAAAAAAAATCAATTTATTTTTTTTTGCAAAATTACTCAAAAAAAGCTTAGGGGGGAGGGGGGGAAAATTTTCAAAATTTTTAGAATTTTTTTTTTGGTCTTTTTTGTATTTAAAGCATTATTTGAGTGAAAAGAAACGTATTTCAATCAATTGGCAATAAAAAAAATCAATTTATTTTTTTTGCAAAATTACTCAAAAAAAGCTAAGGGGGGAGGGGGGGAAAATTTTCAAAATTTTTAGAATTTTTTTTGTGGTCTTTTTTGTATTTAAAGCATTATTTGAGTGAAAAGAAACGTATTTCAATCAATTGGCAATAAAAAAAATCAATTTATTTTTTTTTGCAAAATTACTCAAAAAAAGCTAAGGGGGGAGGGGGGGAAAATTTTCAAAATTTTTAGAATTTTTTTTTTGGTCTTTTTTGTATTTAAAGCATTATTTGAGTGAAAAGAAACGTATTTCAATCAATTGGAATTAAAAAAAATCAATTTATTTTTTTTTGCAAAATTACTCAAAAAAAGCTAAGGGGGGAGGGAGGGAAAATTTTCAAAATTTTTAGAATTTTTTTTTTGGTCTTTTTTGTATTTAAAGCATTATTTGAGTGAAAAGAAACGTATTTCAATCAATTGGAATTAAAAAAAATCAATTTATTTTTTTTTGCAAAATTACTCAAAAAAAGCTAAGGGGGGAGGGGGGGAAAATTTTCAAAATTTTTGGAATTTTTTTTTTGGTCTTTTTTGTATTTAAAGCATTATTTGAGTGAAAAGAAACATATTTCAATCAATTGGCAATAAAAAAAATCAATTTATTTTTTTTTGCAAAATTACTCAAAAAAAGCTAAGGGGGGCGGGGGGCAAAATTTTCAAAATTTTTAGAATTTTTTTTTTGGTCTTTTTTGTATTTAAAGCATTATTTGAGTGAAAAGAAACGTATTTCAATCAATTGGCAATAAAAAAAATCAATTTATTTTTTTTTGCAAAATTACTCAAAAAAATCTAAGAAGGGAGTAGGGGAAAATTTTCAAAATTTTAAGAATTTTTTTTTTTGGTCTTTTTTGTATTTAAAGCATTATTTGAGTGAAAAGAAACGTATTTCAATCAATTGGCAATAAAAAAAATCAATTTATTTTTTTTTGCAAAATTACTCAAAAAAAGCTAAGGGGGGAGGGGGGGAAAATTTTCAAAATTTTTGGAATTTTTTTTTTTGGTCTTTTTTGTATTTAAAGCATTATTTGAGTGAAAAGAAACGTATTTCAATCAATTGGAATTAAAAAAATCAATTTATTTTTTTTTGCAAAATTACTCAAAAAAAGCTAAGGGGGGAGGGGGGGAAAATTTTCAAAATTTTTGGAATTTTTGTTTTTTGGTCTTTTTTGTATTTAAAGCATTATTTGAGTGAAAAGAAACGTATTTCAATCAATTGGCAATAAAAAAAATCAATTTATTTTTTTTTGCAAAATTACTCAAAAAAAGCTAAGGGGGGAGTAGGGGAAAATTTTCAAAATTTTAAGAATTTTTTTTTTGGTCTTTTTTGTATTTAAAGCATTATTTGAGTGAAAAGAAACGTATTTCAATCAATTGGAATTAAAAAAAATCAATTTTTTTTTTTTTGCAAAATTACTCAAAAAAGCTAAGGGGGGAGGGGGGGAAAATTTTCAAAATTTTTAGAATTTTTTTTTTGGTCTTTTTTGTATTTAAAGCATTATTTGAGTGAAAAGAAACGTATTTCAATCAATTGGCAATAAAAAAAATCAATTTATTTTTTTTTGCAAAATTACTCAAAACAAGCTAAGGGGGGAGGGGGGGAAAATTTTCAAAATTTTTGGAATTTTTTTTTTGGTCTTTTTTGTATTTAAAGCATTATTTGAGTGAAAAGAAACGTATTTCAATCAATTGGAATTAAAAAAAATCAATTTATTTTTTTTTGCAAAATAACTCAAAAAAAGCTAAGGGGGGAGTAGGGGAAAATTTTCAAAATTTTAAGAATTTTTTTTTTGGTCTTTTTTGTATTTAAAGCATTATTTGAGTGAAAAGAAACGTATTTCAATCAATTGGAATTAAAAAAATCAATTTATTTTTTTTTGCAAAATTACTCAAAAAAAGCGAAGGGGGGAGGGGGGGGAAATTTTCAAAATTTTTGGAATTTTTTTTTTTTGGTCTTTTTTGTATTTAAAGCATTATTTGAGTGAAAAGAAACGTATTTCAATCAATTGGAATTAAAAAAAATCAATTTATTTTTTTTTGCAAAATTACTCAAAAAAAGCTAAGGGGGGAGGGGGGGAAAATTTTCAAAATTTTTGGATTTTTTTTTTTGGTCTTTTTTGTATTTAAAGCATTATTTGAGTGAAAAGAAACGTATTTCAATCAATTGGCAATAAAAAAAATCAATTTATTTTTTTTGCAAAATTACTCAAAAAAAGCTAAGGGGGGAGGGGGGGAAAATTTTCAAAATTTTTAGAATTTTTTTTTTGGTCTTTTTTGTATTTAAAGCATTATTTGAGTGAAAAGAAACGTATTTCAATCAATTGGAATTAAAAAAAATCAATTTATTTTTTTTTGCAAAATTACTCAAAAAAAGCTAAGGGGGGAGGGGGGGGAAATTTTCAAAATTTTTGGAATTTTTTTTTTTTGGTCTTTTTTGTATTTAAAGCATTATTTGAGTGAAAAGAAACGTATTTCAAT